>NW_016177004.1:0-8819 GCF_001687245.7 Rhagoletis zephyria | reverse complement strand
TAGAAATATTCATATTTTCATAAATAATTAATGCAAAAAATTTGCCATGCAAATAATAATTGCGTAGATTATATTAGAACAAGGTGAACACTTTCATTTGTCGCCTAGTGTACATAAATATGCTCACATGTGTTCTTCTTTCAACACAGACAAAAAAATGTTTGCCGCTCACAGTTTTGTTCAAACTTTGGCCGAGCTTACACTCCAAGTACGAGTGTACATTTTGTTCTTGTTACACAATGGTGACGCTGTCTCCGAAGGGCGCATGGTCTTTTTATGAGGAGCCTTTTCATGGCAAAGTTACTCTCGGAGGTTATCCCTTGCGACTGCTGTTAAAAACAAAGAATGAGTGTACCTGATTAATTTTTTAATCGTTCCATAATCCTGATAGTTTTAAGTTTTGGACCTGCTGATCTTGTTACGCGCTATTTGAAACTAATCAAATCAAATGGTGTTGTTGTTGCAGCAGGAGTTCTCAACCCCCATCTTCTTTTCATGAGTCCTCACCTTCATCCTCTGACTCTGCAAGCCCGTGGCGGAGGAAGTGGGCGGAATCGATGGGCGCAGTCCGGAGTGCTTCAGGTGTCAGGGTCGTAGGGTTGGAGGTAATGCTCGGACGATATGAGATTGCATGTCGTTCCTGCCGTCCACACTGGTGTTGCATAGTTTGCCATTGTCGGCTCAGCAGATGCTGTCGGCTAACGACTTAAGGACTTTGTTCCTGGCCCGCAATTTGTTGCAAGTATCTGAGGTGTGCGCGGAGAAGTTAAGCAGGCTATCGAACGTCACTCCCCAGATTTTGGGATGATTGGTCGTCGGTATTTCGACGTTTTCGGCGAATACTTCTAGCTCGATCCTGATCACCTTGGTTCATGTTGTGAAGAGTCTGGCGGTGGATTTAACGGCAAAGATTTTTAGGGTCCTTATCGTAAAGGAAATCGATCTACGGGCCCGCCGCCATTATTGTACAATCATCGGCGTATCTTACCAAGCTGACTCCAGCTGGCGGGACCCCCTGTTTAATTCTACGTGGCTTGGACTTGTCGTTTCGAACTTTGACTGATTATTTGCGGCCACACAGATAGCTGGTTATCCACCGGATTTGGTGACTTGATTCCTTGATCAATTAAGAAATAAAATGTATTTGTGATTAGCTTCGCTTAGTTAATAAGAGGTGAGGTGAATTATCGAGACGAGTGGAGTGGGTAGTTGCGGAGAATGGAGTTAAGGTAAGGTGAGGTAAGTTGGTGTGAGTTTAAATTGGAAAGTTGAAGCAAGTTGAAATGAGATGAGGTGAATTGAGGTCAGTTGAGATGAGGTGAGTTGTGCTGAATTGGGGTAAAGTGATGTGAGCAACATAAATCTTAATCTTTAGTTTTATCTTCATCTTCGCTACCTCTCTCTCCATCCCTCTCTTAATCTCCATTTCTACCTTTTTCTCTATTTCTATTCTTCTCCTTTTCCTTAGCGGTCCCTCGTCCTTATCTTTATTTTGAGCTTAATGCTTCTCTTTCTTTTCTTCGCCCACATATTCATCCTCACCTGGTATCCTTACATGTATTAATCGCAATATAAATCTTATCCTTAAACCGTTACGTAGCATGTTTCCGTTATTCAGTATCAATAGTAAGGCATACATTAAGGAGGCTTTTCCGTCCACACCATTTCCGTTGCATTCGCCATGTTGATTTTTCAGTTCACTAACGCCGGCACTTCGCTTTGATTGTTGCACGCAACTTGTATCGAACCTGGGCCATTTAGAGTGAGAATAGTTTACTCTACCGACTCGACAACGACGGCCATCATACACACAGTCAAATATAAACCTTTTTTTGTCATCCAGTCTTCCAATTTTCAGTTTCATTAGTTAAATTGAATAATGAAAAGTTTTTTCCTCTTACTCTTCCCACTGTTCTCTTTCGCTATGAAATTTTCTTTCCTTTTCCACCACTTGATTCGCTTTATCATCAACGGCAGCAGGAAGCGTGTATGCGAAAAGGCTACAGGAAGCGCGCGAAACTTTTCAAAGCTCTCTCTGCCATTGCACAGCGGTTAGTCTGCTCTGATATTTACTTAAAGCAAATGTACCGAAATCTCGCTAAAGCAAGGTGGCAACAATAAGTGTTCGCCAGTGAAGGAACAGGGAAGAAAGGAGCGACTACAAGTGTATTGCTAGCGATAAAGCCAATTTATGCAAACTATAAATTTTTAGGCAACAATAAGAACAACATTACAAAATAAATGGCAATGAAGTGTAAAGTGAATTCAAATCTAATGCCACAAGGAGCAATGAAATAAATGGTGATTTAAAGCGATTTTTTTTTGTTTAAACTAGCGGTAAATAAATTTTTTCGGTTTCTTCTTCTTTTTCATCATTGACACTGTCAAGGACCAACCGATTTTGGCCATACCCAATGAAGCCGATTTTCCAGTCCGCCAACATTTCGGCCTTCCCCAAGTTGGATAAGGAAGCAAAGCGAATGGGTCTGGCGGTAAACGAGGACAAGACGAAGTATCTCCTATCATCAAACAAACAGTCAGAATATTCACGCCTTGGCACCCACGTCACTGTTGACAGTTACAATTTCGAAAAAGTAGAGAATTTCGTTTACTTGGGAACCAGCATTAACACCGATAATAATGTCAGCATGGAAATCCAACACAGAACCACTCTTGCCAACAAGTGCTACTTTGGACTGAGTAGGCAATCCAGGAGTAAAGTCCTCTCTCGATGTACGAAAACCACGCACTGTAAGTCACTCATCATGCCCGTGCTTGTATATGGCGCAGAAGCATGGACAATGACAACATCCGATGAGGCGGCTCTTGGAGTGTTTGAGAGAAAGATTTTGCGGAAGATTTACGGGCCTTTACGCGTTGGCGACGGCGAGTACCGCAGACGATGGAACGATGAGCTGTATGAGCTTTACAACGATATGGACATAGTGCAGCGAATTAAAATACAGCGGCTCCGCTGGCTTGGTCATGTCGTTCGAATGAACACCGACGCTCCAGCTCTGAAAGTATTCAACTCGGAACCCGCTGGTGGTAGCAGAAGAAGAGGGAGGCCCCCTCTGCGATGGAAACATCAGGTGGAGAAGGACATGCTATTGGCGTCAGTTGGCACAGAAGAGAAACGACTGGCGTGCTTTGCTGAACTCGGCCAAAATCGCTTAGACGGTTACAGCGCCAAATAAGAAGAAGAGAACATTTCAGTCTCTTCGCAATTGCGCGCGTCGACCTCTGAGTCGATGCTTTGCCCTCGGAGAATACGTGCATCCAAAACTCTGAAAGCATGCTTTCCGTCTATCACAAAATGATCATTCTGCTATTTCGTTATTCGATCCACCAAAGAGAGTAAACATTCCTGCTATTTATGGAACATAACTTTCGGTCATGGTAACCCAATTTTCCAAGGATTTGGTGACGGTTTGCGGTTCTATCTCAAGAATGATTTGCTTGATTTTCGCCTAAGGGGCCCGAATCGTTAATGGCTTGTTCGCATAACATCGGTCCTGCACGGAGACGGCTGATAAAACGATTACCGAACTTGACTCGCAAAAGATGGATTGTGGCATGGGTTATGTGACATGACGTGTCATTCTGCTTAAACCATGTCTTCAATTTCCGGTCACAAAAAACATATATCATGCCTCTTTAGCGCTCACCATTGACCGAAATTGCATCTCCAGCAGCATCTTCAAAGAAAAATTATCACGTTCGGGTTTTCCAATACCCAGATGTGGAAGTTTTCTTTGTTAACATAGCCGCTGAGATGAAAATGTGCTTCGTTAGAAAAGATGATTTGTTCGAGAAAAATCGGTGCCTATTTCGAACTGTTTTAAGGCTCATACTGAGAAGCAACTGACTGTTTGCCTTCAGCTGGCCGTTTGCCTTCAATGGCTGAGTCGATTGTTTGTTGGAGGCGAAAAATCCGAAGTCTTTGTGTCCAGATTTTTTTTATTTAGATATGCACACTTGGCATTTTGTGAACGTCTTCAACTGGAGTCTGTCTTACCTTAGGGCTAATCAACACGTAGCTAATTTAAGCGACACACCCAGTGATCACCCTAAATAATCAAAGGTAAGAGTCAAACTCCGAATGGAGATCCGCCTGATATTTTGAAGTCGATCTCTAGTGCTGCTGAATTGACGACGCTGACATCGTGCTGGCTACACAGCTTCCTCGATGCTGGTTCCTTTGAAGGAGTTTGTTAGACTTCTTCCTCGCTGTTATGGTAGGACTTTTATTGACAGAGCGCTTTCTGTTTTAAGCTTCCCCACTCTGCTGGCTTCTTCGAAAGGATTTTAATATTTTGCCGTTTTTCTTCTACTTCTTCTTGAAAACTCCCGATATGGCTCTGACTTTTGTCGGGAACACTTTTTATTGTTTCCTGGCTGAAGGCAAGAATAGTGTCCTCATCAGACTCCGTGTAGACGGGCCCTGGGTTCCGATAAGTTCTTGCATTTCATTGTTGTCAATGATGATTTTTTGTTCCACGGGTACGCATAACAAGGATTCGGCATTCGTCCACAGAGAAAGCACTTAGAATGTAGATCCATAACAAGCTTTTTAGGCTTAATCCGTAATATAAACTTTATAGCTGAATAGAGCGGTGAAAGCCTGAAAGGCGCTGAAAGCCTAAAAAGCTTGTTGTGCGTACACTTTTGCTTAGTGTTTTGTAGGAGCTTCTACTCCAATTTGTGGTGTGCGTCTTGGTATTCTTTTATAAGACCTACAGTTTTAAGCTGCCGTTTATGAGAAGCTTTTTTTCATGGCAGAAATACACTCGGAAACGCTTGCCGAGGGATGACAGTTGTTAGACAAAAGTTTTCTAATGTCGATATTGCTCAGACCCTGGTTCAAATCCAGGTCCTGGGAAGTGGTAGTACGCACCTCTAGCCACTAATCCACAGCCGCCGCCTCTAAAATTAATAGTCCGGGTAATAATCGGACACTGCCTTATGGGCAGACATGAAAGAAATTGGGATATCCAACCAACGAGACGGGGAACGAGACGCGCACCCAGTTCTTCAAAAAGTACTTTATAGATAAATTGTGCTGACCTGAACTGATTTTCGACTTTTTGTGCTATATATATAAAGCGCATTTAAACTCAACTCATCCCACCTCACCTCCCTTTAACTCACCTAACTTCAACTCACCTTAACTCACCTCAATTCACCTAACCTCGACACAGCTCAGCGAATCAAATCCGAAATAAATTTCATTTCTCCGCTTGGGATTTAACCAATTTAAAATACTCAACTTAGAGTTAGGTCCTGACATCTTATGGTGTGTTAAATTTAGTAGATCGAAACATACAGCTATCATGATTATGGAACGATTAAGAAATGAATGAAGAGTAGTCTGACTTCCGTAAGGCGGCCTAGACGATCTCATTATTATTTTTTTTTTTTGGGTGAAGGCGCGTACGAATGACTCATACTTCCACATAAATTGTTCCACTCTTAGGCAGATTCGCCCATTGTGAATTCCCGCTGCGAAGCATATCCTTCTAACCGAGGTTAATCCGAAATTTGGTGCAAATCGTAACCCAATTCTTTATCCCAATCACGAAAAATGATTTATTAAATTTTTTCAATAGAAGATTGCTGTATTGAATCAATCTTTTGACTAAAAAAAATATTGTCCCAATATTTTTATTTTGTACCAATAGCCTAATATAAAAATGCACAAATCTGTACAAATGTACCAATCGAGTGATACTGCCTTAAAAACTTATGCAATTAAAAAAAAAAATATCAACAAATCTTCGTAAAAACTTCGAGTTTTTAATTACATTCTGAGTATTCAGCTTAGTAGCCCATTGAATTCTAGTGAAATGAAGTTTATGTTTCAAATGGCTAAAAATTACGGTTGATTTTTTAGAACTTGAAAAAAAGCTCGAAATTTTGTACGAAAGTTTGTTGATTTTTTTTTTTTAATATTGCTCAAAGTTGGAAACTTGGACTTTCGCAGGGTTTGTTAAAGAATGAACTTNTTTCAAATGGCTAAAAATTACGGTTGATTTTTTAGAACTTGAAAAAAAGCTCGAAATTTTGTACGAAAGTTTGTTGATTTTTTTTTTTTAATATTGCTCAAAGTTGGAAACTTGGACTTTCGCAGGGTTTGTTAAAGAATGAACTTTATTTTTATAAAAAAATAACCAAAATTAAATAACAACAAAAATAATACGTTAAAACTTGGCAAAAAGTGGTTCGGCTATAATTTTTTGACCACTGCATGTATTTTTTTATATATTTAATTGGGCATCCACATTATACATAACAGTATGTACTAGAGATGTTAATTTTTCATTTTTTTATGATTCCGACATTTTCAGGATGCCGTTCTCACAATCCCGGGATACCGGGATTAGTGCCGGGATTTAGAAGTTCATTAATTTTCAACAACTTAAATCGAAAAAAATTACTTCTAAATTGTTTGAGAAGCTCTCCCACCATAAAATAAATAATAAATAAATGGGTTTCAAACCTATTTATTCTTTAAAGTGGCATTTTAGTTTTTTCTCTCTGATGTCAGAATTTATTTTTAAGCTTTTTGTAATTTCAAACATATGAAATGAAAGAGGAAATTTCTTTAGAATTAAAAAAAAAATAGTTTTTTTTTTGGATTCACAAGGTCGAATAGGTAGTTTTTTAAGCTGACAAAGT
Organism: Rhagoletis zephyria; assembly: GCF_001687245.7. Taxonomy (NCBI): domain Eukaryota; kingdom Metazoa; phylum Arthropoda; class Insecta; order Diptera; family Tephritidae; genus Rhagoletis; species Rhagoletis zephyria. The sequence goes on along the minus strand of NW_016177004.1, from coordinate 2,141 downwards.
TAAACCGACCAAATTCGAGGATGTTATCGACTTTATATAAGTCCTTAAACTATAATTTTTTCAAAAACCAATAGTGCGAAATTTCAGGGATATAATTTTAAAAGGACATTTTCAATACTCACCAGTCCTTATGCACCAAACAATTTAGTCCGCTTAAATTCTACAGAATTTTCGCTCTAATCTGGAACCCATACTTCTTCTCTAATGATATTTCACTGAATTTTTTAAACAATTTTTTGAATTACTGACGTTAGAGTGAAAAACTAAAAACGCAATTTTACTATATTTGGCCCACGGTTTCACGAATATATTGATTTTTGTGTGTAAAATTTACTAGATATTCACAAAAAAAATATTAATTGTTAAGTAAAAAAAAAAAAAAAATATAGCCAATACTGGTCAAGAAAAGAAGTTTCTATTATTGTCGTCAGTGCAAATTACAAATCCCGAAAATCCTGGAATTAATTCCCAAGAATCCCGGAATTTTCTGCACCTAAAAAATGCCGGGATCGCGGGATCCCGAGATTAACTGTAGTATTCCAAAACTAGCTAAAACATCAGTGAGGCAAAGGTTATTTTGGTTTAATATGTGTTCGGGTCGATAAACTCGAATCTGAAGTCCATTAGGCTCCACTTTACGTGGTGGAAAAAATGTTTACTTTATTCTTGGAATCCAGGAGTTTATGAAAGCGCTGATTACCAAAATGAAGGCAGATTTTAAAATTTCAACATATATTTGAAAAATATCCTTTTTTATCCTTCTATATAGTATGTACTTGTAGGATTTTAATGAATCTAAGATTATCCAAATGCATTCAAAATTAGAAATTTTGAAGCATAAGTCATTTTAAAAGAATAATTGAAAACAAAAGTTATAATTAATCTTGTTTTGAATTCTTCTTTCAATTATACCCATATATCCATATTTCGTGTAAACTTTTCGAAATGTATTATAATTATGGTCCTTTGGAAAAAATCCTGCCAACCTGTTAGGAGTAGGGAGTATAGAGTAGTACCATCTTATACAAAAGCAAATTACCAAAATAAGCGAACGGCACAAAGCTTATTCTGATAAATTTTATATTAACTTTGGGTTTTTGGGACAGTCAGTTTGGGACAATGTCCATATACAAATAAACACAAAAGTACTCCAAATAATATTAAATTTCATGAGTTGTATTTGCTGTAAAAATTAAATCAAACAAAATATCATTATTTAACAACCACAAAACTTCTCCAAAGGCAGTTTGTGCAAAAAGCATTTACTGATTGTTTAAGAGGAAAACGTCAACGCAAATCATTAGTGCCATTTTTAACCACGAAAATGTGAAAAGTGAAATGTCTATTTATGCGTTTGTAAAAAGGTGAAAGCCGCAGGCAAATGTTCGAGCGAAAGTTACCTTTGCACATTCGCATGCCAAACATTCACAGGTAGAGCACTCAATTTAGCGAAACACTTAAGTAGATGTGGCAGGCAGTCAGTCAGTCAGTCAGTGTGTGTGTGCATTCAGTGAGTCGATTAAAGCAAAATTTAAATTCATTTTAATGCGAAGCGAAATGTGTGCGCGAAATGTCGTAACGGTAGAGGAAATAAAATAACGATACTGCTGCTGCTTAAAATATACAAAAGAGTAAGTGTATTCTATTGCAAAAGGATACACTACTAAACGAGATAAGCGCGGAAAAGTGAAAAAAATGCCAGAGGGCAAACCTTTAATAGAGAGCTGGTTTCCAAACCTCCCTTTGTGTTTTTTTTTTTGGTATAAAAGCATTCGTAAGGTGTTTAAGTGGCAGCAGCGTTGGGGGACGTAACACTTACTAAGAGTAGAAACTGACAGCTACAGTTAACCAAGTAAGCATAGAGCGGAACCTCTACAACTTAGAAAATATTTATGTATGTACACATGTATGTATGCATAGCTTGTATTCTATACATTTGTTCACATGTATATATGTACAGTTGTAAGTTACCACACCATGTGGTTTGGCAAATATTTACCGAAAAATGGAGGAAGCATTCCCTTTCCCCAATTGAAGTAGCCGCGCGTCTGTCTGTCTGCCTTGTTCGGCACCGAACACTTTAACCGTTAAACTTGAGGGGTTAAGTCTAAACTTCACACTCGTATTCTACACTTGCCGCC
>NW_016177002.1:0-8821 GCF_001687245.7 Rhagoletis zephyria | reverse complement strand
GCTGCACTCGTCTGGTGGAAGAAGACAGAATCAAAAACCACACAGACTAAGCTCAGCAATCCACAACGATATTAGTGGGTTTGCTGTTGTTGTTGTTGTAATGGAACTACTAAGCCCCACCAAAGTCGGTTTGTCCATCAATCATTGTCGTCATGCTCTACTAATAGTAGACGCAGGAAACGAGCAATTTAGACGGTGTTGGACTATAGAAGAAGAGTGTGAATAGGTGCCGGACACTCGTTGGGGATATCAAAGTCGAGTCTGGATAAGTAGCTCTTTAGGCGACTGTAATATCCAGACCGTATTTGAGCCAGAGTGATGCGGGTTTCACGTGGCAGTCGAAGGTCTGAGTCTGCAACAGGTGGATACTATCTTGGCATTCATAAGGCGAGAGTCGTGGAACATCGCAACCGACTCTCTATGAATGCCCTCAATCCCTAGTTGGGCCCAGTGGTTAGTCAATGTAGTCTGGACTCATTAAACTCGAAATTATGCCTTCTGAAGTACCTGGGGAGGCTCTTCCTCAAGAAAAAGCCTGTTAGGGTGCCCGTATCTGTAGTACACCACAAAAACTGTGGCGTTATTTCGTGAAGAATAGGAAAAACAGAGAAAATCTTTTGCTGCTGTGAAGATCTTTCTATGACCACACTACGCTTCCATCAAAAAACATACCTAGAAACACATGACTTAAACCATACCTAGAAACCCCATAACCTAATAGGGGTTCATTGCAATAGATCGTTTTCTATCGCGGCAACTAGCTGGCCTATTTCCTCCTCTAAATCTAATCTAATAGTTGTTTACTCTTTGGCTTGCACCCGCATCCCTTGGTGAACAAGACCTCAGTAGATATTTAAACCGGATACGTCGTATTGGCCCACTAAAACTTCCTCTCTTTCTGTCGTGATCCATGGCTTCCCAAGGGTTAGTTACCACATCGCACAACGATAAACAAAGGTGCGAATCTCTTGCAAAAGAGCACTCCAGAAGCACTACCATACCGCATCCGAGATTTATCTAACATAAAACACTGTACTAAATAAATATGTCGCCTAGTTTGTGGTTAAATTGGCAGCATAAGGTGCTTGTCAGCTGCCGGACATTGGATCAGAAACACACAAAAAAAAAACAATAGGCAAAGCGCATCAACGTTATCAACATTTTTTTTTTACCACACAAACAACTGAACGAAAACTCGTAGCGAGAACCCACAGATTACTGGAGCAATTGTGAAACAAAACGTAAAATAAGACTTACAACAAAATTCGATTTGAAGTAAAAACCCAAACAGAATGCGAGAAATGAACAGGAAAGAATTCATTCACAGTGGAAATGATCTAAATTCAAATTGCATTTGTAAGCTCGAGCTAAGAACCCATTCTCACTCGACGACATATTGCTGCAGAGGTCAGCTCAACGGACGAACTGAGCCTGGCTACTAAAGTACATACATACGTTCATATAAACGAAACGACTTGACAATATTGTGACAAAAGAGGGGAACAAGTTGAAAAAAAACGATTTTGGTATCTGATTCGTGTATGTGTATGTGTGTGGTGTTTAGGACCTCGAATGGCATCAACACTAGATATATCGCACAATTGGATAGGTGCGCTTGTGTGGCAGGGCGACGAATGTCGTTCATTTACCCTGCAGCTGTCGGTGTAACTGTGGCTTTGTCTGCAAATGTAAACAGACGTTGAAAGTTGGAGTCGCCTGTGGCGCGAGACGCTTGTAATGAAAATGAAAATGGACATAGCATAGCACACTCCTTGATTAAATTGGCATCATTTTGTGGCTTGTTCCATTAGCTGATTCCTAAGTGTCTTTTCTTCGTACCTTTTTTGTTTTGTGTTTTTTGTTTTCTTTTGTACTCGTAGATACCACATCTTGCGGTCTGCGTTCACCTGCTGTTTTCTGATTGCTACTATTTTGATGTTTTGCTGTTTGTAAACAGCCATTTTTTTCATTTTTTGTTCTCAAGTCATTGGCTCCTAACCGATTGCTGTGCTTGGTGCTGATCAATAAAGGCAAATTAGTTTCGAAATTGCTAAATCAGTTCGCGAAATTGCTCTAATCAAACATCAACCTTCTTTAATTATTCTTATAAATGTGACTACGTTTCGAAATTAAAGTCCCCACAGCAAATACAACCAATCTCATGTTGCCCCATGTCTTTCCTGAAATCCTCTGGCATTTCTCTACTCTCTTGAGGCTCATCTCCGTTTCAAATGCCTCGTCAAAGCGTCCCACAATCCCGCCAATTTACCGCTGAGTGGATTTAAAGTTAGAGAAACTTTACGTTTTAACATTTCCCTCGCTTTTTGATTTTTCCTTTCTTCATTCCATTTCAACAGTTGCGATTACACTTTTTTCTTTTGCTACTTGCTTTTTCTTTTTACTTGTCTTTGCTGCATCAGCGACGTGCACGTGCAGTCGCTATCGCTCCACTTACACTATTTTCAATGCTACTTCAAGCTGTGTTTTGCTCCGCTATGCGCTTTGCGTTTTGCACTTTGCGCTGCGTTTTGAAGTGGCTGTCGTCATGCCGTGGCTTCGCTGCCTCCCTCGCTGCACCACGTTGCCAACCTTCTTTTTCGCGCGCCGCATCATCAGCCATTGGTATGTGCTTGGATAGTTGGCTGACTGGCTGGCTCGTTGGTTGTCTTTTTGCAAGTCGGTGGCCAACTTCCGTTTTCCACTTTAATGTTGTTATCCAGAGTATCCTTTTGGTGCCACTAATTGAGACAAAAAGGATGCGGTGCAAAGTTTACTACATTGTTGAAAGTGGAAGTTTGAAAAATTTTTTAGTTAATTTTTTTTTTAAACTGCATTAATATAACCACACATGTATGTATGTATGTATGTACATACTTGTGTGCATGCGTACTATTTGTTTGGGGGAAAAATGCTTCGAATTTGCAACGCTTAAATTTACGTGTATCAATTGGAAAGGAAAAAAATTTCAAAACGAGGAAATTCTCATATAAAATTGATTAACAAGGAAATTGAGTTTTTTGTGAGTGAGCTCTAAGAGCGCGCCATAATAAGCACTGAGCATATGTTAAATAGATATCGTCGTTTAAAGCACAAAACCGCGTATCGTCGTTCTGCAAAGTCTCGTAACTGACATTTGTGCCAAAAAAGATATTTGCTCACCGGAAGCTCCTGACGTCAAGTGAGAATGACCATATGCATATATAAAACTGAAATGTACATTTAAGTAAAGATTTTACTTAAAAAATCGCTACGGGTGGGCAAGGCGCTGCACATCATCGATAAAAAAAAGTTAAGATAAAAACATAGCCCATGGTCAGAGTTAAGGTTTTTGTTATATTTTACATCACAGTTGGCCACTTCAGAGGCATGCGCGTCAAAGCTTTTGAAAGCTCTCTCTCAGGCGCACAATAAAAGCTTTCGCCGACTAACGCCGTTTTGTATTAGAACAGCGATGGGCAGAGAACTTTTACTCTGCGCGCGCCAATAAAACATATTCCAGGGCAGAAGCTTTTTAACGCTTTTTCAGATCGTCACTGTTTTTCTATAAATTTTATATGGTTCCACGCAGAATAAAAGCTCAGTCCCCGGTTTGAGACACCACCGACCGCTCCCTCTCGTCGAGTACTCGTAAATTAAAGATAAAATTAAAAAAAAATATATATTTAAATTTTTGTCCCTTAATTACTACTTCTTTTCAGCTTTTTTGTGATTAGTATAGGTTAGGCAAGTTGGCAGCCTCACAAAGAGCTCATTTAGACATTTATCGTGGTGTTCATTGTGTAAATCGTGAAAAGAGCTGGGTGCTAATAATAAAGCTCTGCATGAAGCTGACATCGACTCCAGAGAGCCTCTCGGAGACTTGGTGAAATACGAGCCGACGTGTTAGCGAAAGCCGGATAGGTGAAAAAGATATACTGAGATCAATTGACGTCACAGTGACGATACTTAGTCGTACCGCATGTGTTCAGAAACTCCTTTGATCGCCCGCGGTCGATCACCAACCTGAAAGACTTTGCTTGGCAGGGTACTTTCCCAGCGCCCACTGAGTCAACTGTAAGCCCATTTGTACAGCAGTAATCTCCCTAGCCCTAGAATTTTCTGGAAATTCAATGTTTCTTAGGATTGCCGAGTGCTCGAATACCGGGTTGAGGAAAATGGCGGAGCAAACTGTAGCAACATTACACGCAATGTCAACAGGAGCGACGCAACGTTGAGCATATCGTCAGGCGCTGGAGTGGGAGTGGTCTGGATCGCTCTAGCCGCGCTCAAGATTCTTAACTAGAGTCGAGTTATCTCGAGCAATCAGCATGCCTACTGCAAACACAGGTCGACAAAATCAGCCCAATCAGTTGTAGCAAGTTTTGAAGTGGAGTTCTCACTACTTGTTTGCTCTTTGTCGTCAACTCCCCGCTGGAAACTTTGGAGATGAGCGGTTGATGGGTAGATGATCACTAATACTTTAAGGAAAGTAGAAGCCCTGATTGACCTCAGACATACCTGAGTTTGGATAAAACTGGCCATTGCCATTGTCATCGTCGATACCCAAGCCGCTTTGAAGGCAAAAGGATCCAAAGTAAGCACATTCTATACTCATGGAAATGCCGTACTGCGCCGTACTGCGGTCATCTTAACGTAACTCTTTTACCGGTTCATATAAAGCAATAATTAAAAAAAAAATTGTCAACTTATCAGACCATAACGCCGACAACATAAGAGGCAACCATTGAGGCAACCAAGGCATGTTTCATATGAGCATATCAAAATTTGTTGTCTTCTCAATAAACATTTAAAATTTTTCACATATGGCCTGCTGTAACACTCACATCGCTACAGCGTACACATTTCTGTATAGATACCCAGTAGAAATCGGTTGTATGCATTCATGAAGAATGCTTGCTATATGAGTGAATTAGTGTGAACAATTCATGCGTAGTCACGAATTTCCCCTAATAAATTCAAATTCTAGCGAATTGCAAGCGATTGTACGTTGTCGTTGTTTTAAATACATTTCTTGATACATTTGAAGTGGAATTTTTGTAATATTTTCAGTCTTGTACAAAAATTTTAGTGAACGGACGTGTTGTGCGATACTATTTTCAGCACAAACGGGCTTTTACAAGATATGCATTTGCATATTAAATGCTACTGTTTTGTATGCTCCCCGTATAGTAAAATGTATCAGAAAAGTAGCATTTACATATGGGGATACATATCTTGTAAGAATGCTTTAATACTGTTCCATTAATGCGTTTTTGTATGTTTCAAATATTAATACAGCCATATGCATACAGCAGTAGTACAAGTGTATGGTTAGAGTACGCATACGCTCTGAGAAACCACGCCTGTTAAATGGAAATGAAGGTTCATTTATACTGGCATACACAGCAGCAAGCTCATGGCACCAACAGCGATATCGTATGCATCAAATTTCTACTGGGTATGTACATACACATATGTATGTATGGATGTAAGTTATGCTATTTTAACCGCATTCTTATTCTTTATTAATTTCTTCATCGAATAACGCGCGACGATTTACTGCTTTTTGACAAAACTTTCACGTACAAGCCCAACTCAATCCGCTGAAAAACTGGATTTTGGTCAGTGGTCTTGGTTTGGATATGATTGCATATTCAAATCTACATACGTTCATATGTATCTACATATGTATGTATGAATGTGCGCCAACTGATTAAACTATTTGAGCACGTTTCATGTTCATATTAAATCATTCTAATGATGACTTCGTGGAAAAGATTCTTAAATCATTCAACATATTTGTTCATGTCTCTTTATGCAAACATACATACTTACATATAGGTACGTTTGGTATTAATTAACTGTAGTAAGAAACTGTAAATAATGTCCATCAGCAAACAAGCACGTATGTAGGCACATATGTATGTACGTAGTCACAAAGGAATGAATGCGATCTACAAAAGATATCGTCAGCGCTACTGCAGAGGTTCTATGTCGATTCTTACTTGTTGTAGTTTAACGAATCAGTCCCGGGCAAAACATATTCCGCGTAATATGAATTAAAGGCTCTCTCTGATCGTGTCTGATTAAAATTCTGTTGTAAATTTCTCTACGTTATAAACCTTCTCTTATTGGTTTTCTAAATGTAATATTCAATAAAAGCTATCTTCAGCTAAACTTTTACGAATTGTTGAACCAAATTACGACTACATACTTATTTTTAAATCGAAACTTTTCCGAAAAAAATTATCTCCGATTCAAGTTTAGCGAACGCTACCCTAAATTTCCATCGCTAAAATTCTCTAAATGCAAAGCCGTGGGGCCTAAAAGTATGCAACATGAAAAATAAGTTAACAGACTCAAAATGTAATGAGCCAAATCTGGCTGTATGAGGTACATGTAACTAGACGTGGCATGTTGTTAGGCGCGCCTGCTATTCTTTTGGAGATTTTTAGCGATCAAAATTAGCGATAGCGAGTGCTGGGATCCGGCTGCAGGAGCGCCTTATAACCTGCAACTTCTAGTTCCGTGCCCCTCATACTGACATGTTGTATACTTTTAGGCCCACCTGATTTCCATTTAGAGAATTTTGGCGACGAAAATTTACAGCCCTATTCCCACATCATTGACAAAACTCATCGTATGACTATTGTCATACCTAAAACCAGGAAGCACAATAATTAGTAAAGGGAATATTCATTCGCTGAGGTTTGTCATTGGCGTGGGAATAGAGCTGTTTGATTAGCCATTGTCAGAATATCACTGCTGTTGTACTTTTGTCTTGTAGTAGGTTGTCCGATTTCATTTACTTTCTCCTATATACTTTCTCTTATATACACAAGTTGAACTAAAAGTTTGGTTGCTGCTTTTTAAATTTCGAAACGGACCGAAACCCTTGCACCATTTAAAATAACACTTAATAATAATAATAGATTGGCACTTATGCATAAGTTGGTGTTTGACCGAGCTTCTCCTCCGAGAGAAGCTGTTTTTCATGGCAGAAATACACTCGGAGGATTGCCGTTGCCTGCCGAGGGGCGACCGCCGTTAAGCTGAGATCCCACGATTGCCGCAATACACCAATTATTGCCTCATTTTATGCCCCAATCGTGTGATTTCACAATAAATTGACTCATGCGGCAATAGAGGCCGATATTGTGCTTACAATGCCCAATCAAACACAACCCACTTGCGGCAATCGTGTGATAGCTCGATTGACAATCATGGGGCAATGAAAATTTCAAAATTGCGGCAATATTTATTGTGTTCTTGTGCGGCAATTGAAGTGAACAATACACAACAATATTTAGGCTGTTTATTTATAATTTACTTTTTTGCTTCCTTCTGTGTCCAAAAATCACTGAATTGTCACTATATTGATTTTCACCAACTTGCGGCAATCAAAATTGTATAAAAAGAGGCAACCGTGTGACTGTACAGAATTTGATTGGGACAATTTTTTTATTGTGCTCCAAAACAGCACAATAAAAATTGTTCCAGATTGGTGCATTTGCGGCAATCGTGTGATCTCATCTTTAGAAAAAACCTTTTTCGTTTTTGTAATTTTTTGCTGGTGGGTTGCACCGGGCTTGCCCCCTTGCCTGCGGAATGGTAGCGCGCACTGGTAACCACTACACCAAAGCGGCCGCCACTTACTCCAGTAAAAAAACTGATAGAAAAAAACGCATACCAACATTTCCAACATGTATAATTACGGTGACCATTCGTACCGATTTTGGCGGGACAGTACCAATTTTGAGAAAATTGTCCCGCGGAATATTTTTTTAAAGGTCGGCACGTATAAGTGTCCCGATTTTTCATATTTATACCGATTAAGTCCCGATTTTCAGTGTTTTATTTATTAATTTAATAAGAGTCTTCCTGTACTCTGGCCCAAAAACGATTTTTCGTACAAAAGTGGTAGCACTTTCGTTATCACAAAGTATGGAGAATATAAACATTGCCAGCATCCTTGTTTTCCATGATATTTTGTTGTTTATTCTGCCAATTTTTTGTCTTGTCTAATTTTTTTTTCCTCATAATTTTTTTTAATGAAACGATTCTAACTTAAATTTAGTGAAATTATAAAAAAAATTACTAGTTCCCTCGAAAAAATCATGGATATAAAAATATAAGCTGTAGATACAGTGGTGAAAGTATAAATAGAGAAGAGACATTTTAGCATTCTTTGGCTATTCCTCTCGATTATTTAATGTTTAGTATTTATGTTTATTATTTTTTACGAAAGTGTAGCAAGCGACATTTTTGTCAAAATTTTCTTTTTGATGCAGGAATATTCCTAGAGCATCAAGATGCATTTCTGCATCAAAAAGAAAATTTTGAAAAAAACGTCGCTTACGTTATTTTGGCGGTTAAGGCTCGATATGTATAATACATACATATAACGTCACTATTTGATAATGGAAGATAAGTAAAACCCATTACTTGTTAGGTAAAAAAAAACATTGATGTTTTACCTATGTTGGCCCTAACCGCCAAAAAAATGTAAGCGAATTTTTTTCAAAATTTTCTTTTTGATGCGGAAATATTGCTAGGGCATCCAGATCATCGGTTAGGGCTCGATATAATAAAAAATACTGCCCAAGCCCCCGCCCCCCCTAAATTTCATTCTGGCTATGCCGATGCTTTTATACTACGTATGTATTTAGTAATGTGAAAATATGTAAATACTATCATGCTATATATAGCAACATTCAAAATATTTATGTACATAAGAAAATAGTACAACATAAGTACCTAAATAGCGGGGCACCGAAATTGCGCATATGGAAACTGTGCATTTAGACATTATTTCGGTTTTCAACCGAAACTGTGCATGTAT
>NW_016177001.1:0-8823 GCF_001687245.7 Rhagoletis zephyria | reverse complement strand
TTTTCTTGCCTATTACGGTGGTTGGCATATCTTCATTTCCTTTCAAGCTAAGTTCATTAAAAACTACATAACTCCGAACTTCTCTTGATGTCTGTCATTTCAAACCAAATAATGGCATGATTAAACATTATTTGGAATCTCAATAAATCAGGCGGGATTAGTTAAGGTTTAAATTTAGTCCACCAGCATTTTACCATTGCCTTTACCTTATTGGTACAAGTTCCGCTATTCAGTTAAATTCTCAACCTTCGTCGCGAGATTCTATTAAGAAGATCAGCGATTAAAAGGATTGCAATTTTAAACATTCCACAGCAATTCATTTCAGCAAATGTCTATGCAATTTTTTTTGCTATCGCTTGCGCCACCCTACCGGTTCAACGAACAGCGAATAATATGCAGGAATGAAAGTGAGAAAAGAAAAATTAAGAAATGCTGACAGCTAGAAACAGAAGAAAACTCATCTGCAGCAGCAATTCCTTTGCCCCCCCCTTTTTGCAATTTTCTTAATTAAAAAATCGTTTCGATCTTGATGCGGGAGAAAGAGAAATGGCAACTGTAGGGGAAAACAGCGTACGATTTGGTGGAAGTCAGCAAGGCAAGTGTGCTTAGGATGGAAGAGTGAAGAAATTATTGAGGCGTGTAGTTAGTTGGCAGGATTTAGTTACCCTGCCGATGGCTGCAGGGAATGTATGTATGTAATTGATTTTTGTAGCATTCCTCGTGTGAGATTTGCGCTTATGGCCAACGTAAGGGGATAAATGCATGGCCNAACTGTAGGGGAAAACAGCGTACGATTTGGTGGAAGTCAGCAAGGCAAGTGTGCTTAGGATGGAAGAGTGAAGAAATTATTGAGGCGTGTAGTTAGTTGGCAGGATTTAGTTACCCTGCCGATGGCTGCAGGGAATGTATGTATGTAATTGATTTTTGTAGCATTCCTCGTGTGAGATTTGCGCTTATGGCCAACGTAAGGGGATAAATGCATGGCCGGCAAATATTTTAAAGGGAACAGATGTGTGTATTTTGCTTCTGATATACATACATACATATGTATGTATGTTTAAATGTAAGCTTCTTATTTGTTAGCAAAATATTAGTAAGTTAATTAAAAATGGCATTTCAAGTAATTTTAGTTGCAATTACTTTTATCGGATACGACAGAGTTGGAAAATTCAATTAGGTTCATGTCATGGATTGGCCTAGTCTGTCTGCTAATTTTTTTTCTACTAGGCATAGTTGCGGACGAAAACGAAGCTATGGAATATTACGCTGAAAGTAGTGCAGCCTCGTACCCGATTTGCCTACAAAACAAAATTTGTCAGGCAATGATGGAAATTCGTTCAAAAAAATGCGACGACAAGCAAAATGAAAAAAAAAAACTTTCAACTGATTATGAGCTTACAGATAAAAGTTATTCCTTAAATTCATTATTCCCAATTTCGGAATAAGAACATTTGTATTTACTAGCATACAAAAACGGTGCACATTAGGGTAGTTCAAGGAAAAGTTCAACATCTACCACCCTAGGATTTTTCTAAATGCAATAAAAAATACCCGTATTTTTTGATTTAAAAAAAATCCCATGAAGCTTCCAATGCTTTTTATAAAGGCACAATAGACCTGCTAGGTCGCGGTGTATCCCTCGTGCAATATCTATGTATCTATGCATTTTATATGGGAAAAACACTTTTTCGTAGAAAATCAATAGAATTCTTGAAAATTTGTAACTTTGTAAAACTTTGAAGACTTTGTAGAATGTTCCTAATTTTTGTACTTTCATAAAAAAATTATAATCGTAAATAAAAAAAACACCCAATAGCCAAAACTTTTTAATATCTAGCGTACCTATTTATTTTCACGCCACTGTATATAAGTACATAGATCTACATGATTTAGCTATGTTTCAGCACGCTGTTATTCTCTTACTCACCTATTTATAAGCTTTTATTTTAACTGCCCTTGCCATGTGCCAATGGGCGTGTGGGGGCGTATGAGCAACAATTGTTTATTTGTTTTATTTCGTTAAAATGGCAACGGAAAGTGAATGCATAATTGAGTTAAAGGGCTTTTAAGTGACTTTTTCGATACAAAAGAATGCGGAGGAAGCAATTTAGCGTTGAAAGGTTGGATGCATGGATATGCACATGACCAACATACATACATACATATGTGTGTACATATGTATGCACAAATATGCAAGAAGAAAAGAACATAGCTACTCATAAACATATATGCATGTATGTATGTATGTACAAGTTTGTATATATAGATATGTCGCCCATAACTCACTGAAATACTTGCACCAGCTCGTACTCCGGCCAGTTTCATGCCACAAATACGCAGTATGCAGCACAGTCGATCCTTGGTTTAATAAGAGCTTGTATGGGCTTGTGGGCGTGCACCTGTGACAGTGACAGGATATCGAGACATCAACTTCATCAACAATGGCATGGAATGAACAAAATAATGTACTATGGATAGCTTGGCAGTCGACGATATGCAACAGCATACATACATGTGTGTGTGTGCGAGTGCACTGTGATAAGTGCAACGGATATTACTTTGTACACCCACAAAATTGACCTCTTCACCTCAACCGCAACGCAACACAAATGCCAAATGCCGCTACAGCATGCAGCTCGAATGTGCAAAGTAATTTCTCCAATAAACAAGTTGTTTGTTGTTGATTTCATTGCACGAGCATTTTTGTTGGTTTTGCATGCTGAGTATTAAGAATTGTTGTTAAACTTAAATTCTTCGGAAAAGTTTGTACATAGTTTATTGTGTGAAAATTTCAAATCGATCGATGCACAAACTACTGAGACATAGGTAGCGAGTTAAATTTAAAATTTTGTTAAAATTATCAGCAAGAATCAGTTCAGCCCAATGATAAAATTGCAAACAACGTAACTCTGTAGCTTGTGAAAAATTTGTACGACCGATCACAGGATGATGGTGTCGAGAATTTTTTATAGAGAACTAGCGTAGCGGGCGAACTTCGTTTAGCCAAAAATTAGTTTTTTTGTAGGAACATTTTGGTATCACACTTTCACCAACTATTCACTTAAAGACTTCCAGTGGCACACTCTGACCTAAATAATTGTTTAGCATAGATGCAATTCTGTACCTGGACAACCATTTCGATGCTAATATTATGGAAGGGATAGGAGAGCATCGCAAGGGATAGGCAGGCATTGGAAGGGAGGGATAGGAAGGTATTGGCAGGCATGGAAAGGCATTGAAAGGGATGGGAAGGGATAGGAGCGCATTGGAGGGGTTAGGAAGGCAATGGAAGGGATTGAATGGAACCATTTTAGCTTTAGCATTTTTTAGTTTTTTAGCGACAGCGAAAGTCGGAATCCGGCTGCAGATCTGATGATATGACAAACGCGTTTGCGCGTAAATATTATTTATGCATTCATACGTACACGGATATGTACATTTGTATAGACATACTAGCCAATTCTCACTTGCTTCGCGGCGCCTGATAAGAACTTTTGCGTTGGTCGAAGCCAAACGACTTCGGAAAACTGGTGAATTCACTAGTTCTGTACTATTACTTTCCGCTGCAGGGTTTTTATATCCATACATATGTATGTACATATGTATGTATATGCAATCGCATCACAGACATTTTTAATTTTTCTATTATATGCACGAAATTCATATCTCTCTTTCTTCCTCTCACTTAACATTGCTCTCACTTAACATTGCTCTCCCGCTCGCACTCTCCCTGTCTCTTGGCATTGATTGCATTTTATGGCAGCCAAGCTGAAACCCAGCCAGCCGGCAAGGAAGTTGGCTGATGCTGGCGGTCCAATACTGGCGACTTGGCATGGTTTTGCTAGTCGGACAAAGTAATTTCATGCATAAAATGTACTTTGTAAGTTTTTAATTAAATTTCAAATGCACTTTATGCTCTGCTGCAGCAACAAATAAGGTTACACACACTTGCATCGGAGCTACATAGGCAGGTCAGGCCAGACCATCTTCTCTGTATGTGTTTGAATGCGTCGCTAACTACCGCGAGTACAACAAAGCTTTTGCATAGCAGTCAAGTGGGCTTTTTTATCTGTGGCTTTTGAAACAACTTGCGAAAATGTTTTCGTATTTTGTGGGCTTTTCAGAATAATGAATTTTGATTCTACATAATGGCTTATTTTACTTGCTTACTAAATCGTAATCGTAAAGCAGCCTTTGTCGCCATTTTTTTATGTTGAGGTTAGGGTCTAACTATGCACATACATAGATACCATAAGTTATGGCATGTTCTTTGAAGTTTCAATTCTAAATTTGCCTTTAGACATCCTGCTAAAAGTCCAGCTCATTCAACTATAAATAGAAGCGAAAATGGTTTCCATATGAAAATCGGCTCTCCTAATTCCTGGAGTCAGTCCTGCATCTGTAACTTGGCTCTTTTAACTAAGACCGATAACTAACTGCGTGTAGGAGGGTTGCCATATGTTTAAAAAATGTGATTAAGTTTTAATTAAAGGAATTTAGTAAATGAATAAGGTATAATTATATGAGTGTCAGACAAAAGAGGTTTATGAAGGTAATATTTGAGAAGTCGAACTAAATATTTTATACCCAAGTTATATGAAATATTAAAAATTGATGTCAAATGAAAGAGATTTAAGAAATATTTAGTTCGACAATTTAGAATCTTTGTGATGTGTTTGAGGGTTGCCCCAGTTTAAAAGGTTAAATTAAAATTATCTAATAAATTAAATGAATTGCTAAACGATGGCTATCAATAATGGAAACGGGTTTAAAATCCTTTATTTTAGAATTGTATTTTAAGAGGATTGCCACCTGTTTTGAAAGTCGTATTTAGTTTAATTATGCATAAGATACATGAAACTTTAAAATATGGATATCAAACGAACGAGTGTTAAGAAGTGTTCAAATTGAGGATATACAATTTTTAAGGGCATCATAAGAGGGCTGCCACCTGTTGAAAAAATTCGAAAAATCAATTCAAATTATTTCATAAGTTAAATGGATTTTCAAATGATGGGTATCAATCGAAATGGGTTTGAAAATAATTTATGTCTGAACTGTATTTAGTAGAGTTGCCATGTGCTTAATAAATCAAATTCAACTTAATTCAACAGTTAATTGAAATATGTATAACAATTCCAGACGGTAAAAAGATTTTAACTTGAAAATACTTTTGAGGGGGTCGCCACCTGTTTGAAAAGCCGAATTTATTTAACTTATACACAAAACGAAAGAGTTTAAAGAAATCTTTAGGCTGATAATATTTTTAATTAGGGTTGCCAGATTTAATTATTTTTTTTTTTATGCTCAAAATGAGAAGTCACATTAAAGAACTGGGATCCTACATACATATATTTTTTTGAGCTTTTTGAATAGGGTTTTACCTTTTTAATAAATTTAAACTCAGTTTTTTTAACGCCATACGGGTTCATTAGTGTTCTTACATTCACAATTCTATCCTAATTTACTTAATAATTCATGCACAAATCACATCACTTTCTAGTTTAGAACAAATATTATTTTATGTAATAAGTGTCAATGCAAATCTGTCTGTTGCAGCAAATATTTGTGCTCTAACAGAATTAATTTAGCTAAGTCCTGCTTCAGCCACTTACTGTTATACGGTGTAGTGTCATCTGAACAACTTACTCGTAAATGTATGTACATAAATAAGACGCGAGTGTGTGAGCATTAAGTAGAAGACACAAGCGCGTCCTCCGCTGCCTACATACATACATACATACGTTTGTAGGTGTGTATGCATTAATATATGTATGCATATTCCATGTCATTCTAAAAAGTGAAAGTGTAATTTTTGACATGGCAACTGTCAATACACGCAAATGCAACGAGTTGCAGTTAGAGAATTGAGTGCTCGAGTGATACGAAATCCGCTTACCCACATACGGGTGGGCATACAAATACACGCGATAATATATTTAGTCATGTACATAAAATAATACATACGCACACATAAATAGGAACGCACCGTTATTTAATGCTAGAAATGTACCCTTCGGTATTTTGAGAGATTTCAAATAAAACCAGCAACTAAGGCACAGACTTTCTGGAAGCGGTAACTGCTTAGTTGTCATTCGAGCGGAGCTAGAAGTAATTTAAAGTTTTCGATATATTTGACATGCGATTCAGTATTCTTTTTATAGTTCTAAAAATATCTAAACCACATAGAGGTATCCCCGAGAATATAAACTATACAGATTTGTTAAATATCTTTTAGAAAATGAATTACTGATGAATTATGGACCAAGCAGACGCCTATTTGATACAGCAAGAAAGAGCGAATCACACTCCGATCGTGAACAAAACTGGGCTACTAGAAATCTAAGATAAGAAAGACCAAACACGACTTATAGAAGAAATTCTACAAAAGCGTAGAGATTTGACAGGAATCTTGGCGATTCAGGCGCATCTTCGTGAAAAAACGAGTTCCCATGCGACACTTGTGCGACGAACTGGGCAACTAGCCGATGAACGGAGAAGCATGGATTCGATCTCTCCACGATCCTTATTTTCCAACAAATCTTTAACCGTGTGAAACTACCAGTATTGACTCAATGGACTGCCATGTTTTTTTTTTTTGGTGGGTAGCTACTGAAGAAACGCGACCGTGCCGAGCTATTAATTCTTTTAGGCTCTGCAAGCTCTCTCTGTTAATTTTAACTCTAACTAACAGATTTCTGCAGCGCACTTGAGGCAGTCGAGGTCACTTTAAAAGAGGCCGTTGAACATCGATATCTTTTTTGGCAGTTAAGCGGCAATCAGGGCTCTATGATCATTTATGGTGCGATCGAGACTCGGTCGGTGAATGCCTTACATCTCACAGGTGTGCCTCGAATTTCATTCAAATTAGAACAAAATGGTATTGCCGGAGTTTTCTTGGCCGATGAATTAGCTAGACATGGACGACATTTTAGAGGCCATTTCTCCTGACAGAGACACAACGTTCTAGTAGTTCAAAACTAAATATTAATCTAGGACGAGGGATAGAATCAAAAGACCACTCACTAGAGCTACTGCGCAGAACCGACTTGTATGGTGATCTGACAAATCTGACTCAGTGATCTGGTTCTGTTTAAGGCGTCTTGGCACTGTTTGTATTTTAAGGTTTAAATATGATGGCTCGTATTTCATCAACACTCCAGGGGAACGCTCTAGGGTGGACTTCAGCTAACTGCGGAACTTAATTTNAGGGGAACGCTCTAGGGTGGACTTCAGCTAACTGCGGAACTTAATTTTAAGCAGGAAAAAAATACGTTTAAGTAATTGGCAGCACAATAGGCAACAGAGCAATGCCAGCAACATTAAAATAAAAAATTAAGTGGCGGTCACGTTTACAAATTTTCATATTTAGCATCTAGTGTTTACACAAAGTGGCAACTCTATGCAAATTACAGCAGAACCCATATTTTCTATTAAAAGCTTTTTTCGCCGCATTTTTTTTTTTTTAAGAATAAATAAAAGTTACAAATGTTTTAAAATGTCCACTTTAATAAAAATATGGCAACCCTTACCGAAAATATCAACTTTTTTAAAGTTATTAATTTACATACATACACTTCACNCAAAAAGGTGTCTGTGGGCGTTCGATACTTACATGCATGCATGCATACCTACATATTTACCTGCTTGCATCAGTGTTTGCGAGACGAAAATTGTCGACCTATGTCTAAACGGCGTTTGAAGTGTATGAAAGGTAATTAATTGTATGAAGGATATTTATTGCCTTATTGATCTTTTGTTTCGCCGTGGGTGTGTTTATTGCTGGCTTAATGTCAAAGGATATTTAAATTAGAATTTAGTGGCATCAATCAATTCTAATGAAATTAAGCTTTCGACATTACGACCATTACGACAATAGGCTTATCACCGAATTAGCAGTGCTTTACACATAAATTACGAATGAGACACTTTTCAAAAAGTTATAAGCTTAGTTAATATGTATATTGATTGTACAATGTTACTAATAAGTGTACATAATTAAATAGCCTCTGCTATTGGATAGCCAACAGACAAGAACCGAAAAACCCTTCGGAACCGAAACCCAATTCCAAAATAACCGAAAAACGGTTCCGGAAAAGGATCTCAGTGTAACCGAAAAAATACAAAAAATAAAAATAACCAATAACCGGATTCGACAGCACCGAATATTGGCCATGAAGCGCATATTACACTTTGGCATAAAGTCTAAATATAAAGATATCTTCCCGAAATTCGGTTTGGATATATATTATGGAGTTCTGAGTTCTCCGACCAAATTTTGTTCAGTTCGAGATCACATAGCTGCCATATAGCCAATCTGACCGAATTACATCAAATTCGTTATTAGCAGCGACAACATCGGAAAAATCATATTTTTAAATGGAAACATTACTTTGTTTTAAATGAGATCTTCACGTGAGAAACCTTTACTTAATTTATTTTTATAAAATTTTGTAAAGTACTAAGATTTGAGAGAATGTATTTGGAATGCCCGGACCCGAAAAAGAGTAAGTGCCTCTTGCCTACATTCAACATTCAACATTCCTTCGTCTGCGGTATTAGTGGTGGCCAATGGTGAGTAATTACAATTACGTTGCCAGTTTTGGTGCTGATATTTTCAGGGTTTTAGCATTACTGCAGGTTGGATGCCATGACAGTATTAAAACCATGCTAACCTTTAGTAAGTGTCTGCCTTCAGACCCTCAGAGTTAGTTGCAAAGTACTATATATCATCGTTGGTTATTTCATCGAGTCTCATTAATCTCATAAAATCTAACATTATTGGCAAAATTATAAAAATCATAAGTAGTGTATAATATTACA
>NW_016177000.1:0-8825 GCF_001687245.7 Rhagoletis zephyria | reverse complement strand
GTGGTTATGGAACTGAAATACTGAATAAACTTTTGTCAAAAATTTAAGTAAGTTTATACCGTGGAAGATAATATAATTTTAAGTTGCATAGTCTTTAACTATGTACGTGTCTTTGACGTTTAAGTAAGTGAAAGTAATTTTCTTTTCGGAATCGGGAAGGCAATATATTGCCCAAACAACTATGCTGGACCGATTTGAACATAACTCCACAAATCGAATTTTTTAATAATTAAAATTAAATTTTAAAAATATTTTTTCCCAAAAAAAATCATCTCAAAAGACAGAGAGCTTAAAGGGTATGCATAAAAATTTTTTTAAATTTTGTCACCGAAATCAAATTACTGAGATTTTTGGAGGTATTTTGGCGGAAGTCTTACACCCAAATTCATAAAAAATAAACAAGACTTTACCTGATTTATAAACCGAAAATTTTTATGAAAATGTCACTTTATAGAACTCTATAAACCTATTTTGTTTTTATATGAATAAGAAAGAAATTGACCTAATGAAACTTGGCTGCCTCCACAAATTACTACTAATTAAATTTAATTAAAATAACAATGTTTTCCTTTTTAAAAAAAGGAAATTAAATAAAAAAAGTTAAAAAAAAGATAAAATGATATTTTTTAAAACAATAAAATTTAAAAATTACATTTTAATTAAATTTAAGAAAATAAGAAATAAATAAATAAAAATATCTTTTTCAAAACAATAAAATCTAAATATTAAAAGAAAATTAAATTGATAAAAAGCAGCAAATTATATACATAAAAAAGTTAAATTAAAAAATTAAATGATATTTTTCAAAACAACAAAATTGAAAAATTTAAACAAATTAAATTAAACAAAAATAAGAAATAAATAAAATGATATTTTTCAAAATAATAAAATTTAAAAACTAAAATAAAATAAAATTTAAAAAAAATAAGAAATAAATAATTAAAAATATAAAATGATCTTTTTAAAAACAATGCAATCTAAAAATTAAAAGGTAATTAAAATAATAAAAAAATAGAATATGTTCCCAAAAAGTAAATCGAATTGAAAACACTAGTTCGCCTTTAAAACAATAAAATCTAAAGAGTAAAACTAAATAAAATATGTAAATAAATGTTTTTAAGTGAGTTGTCTGTTTCCTAGGCACATCGATCGATAGCGTTTGTGTGCAACAAAAAACACTTTTTTATGTTTTGCCCAACGTTTCACTAATCCGCTTTTTCTGTAAGACTTTCGTTCCAGATTAAACAAAATCGTTCAAACTATCTTGCCTACTGTCTTTGTATATTGTATATTACAATACTAGCAACTATCTTAACCAGAATTACTTTATCAGTCTCAAAGTCCGAAGCCCAAAAGTCAGTCGAAAAGGTTTTTATGAAGATAACGTTGCGTTACAGGAGGACGGGAGCGCTGGACATACCTTTGTCGAGACGGTCCACTTATGTATTTAGCTGACGTTTGAAATAATTTTACAAAATACTTGCATATCTATGTTACCACATATGTTTACTTACTTTACGAGGAACTGCTTTAGGTTTACGAAATTCTCTTTTTCACTGAATCAAAAAAAAAAAGATAAGTTAATTAGGGCGGAGTAATTTAATTTCGAAAAAAGTGTGTAGCATATTCGAATTCTTAGTTCGGTTCTAAGCAAAAGTGGTGAACAAACTATATACCAAAAATTAAGATTAAACCTCCCAATTTTTAAAAGAAAAATCAGTGTAACATAATTTTTTTTGAACGAAATTAATTTTTCACTTACAAAAGTTTGTATTTTCTTCATATTTAAAAAAATGCCGTTATGCCGATTTATTTCGTACAAAATTATTTGGTGTATTGACCAAAAAATTTACTATATACATACTACTTTTTCTTTTGAAAATTGGGAGGGTCAAACGTAATTTCTGGTAGATAGTTTGTTCGCCATTTTTGTTTAGAATTAGTCGAAGACTTTTAATTTGCTATACAATTTCTTCGAAAATTTTGCTCCGAACAAATCACTCCGCCTTAATATACATAGTTATATCTGCTCTTTCCAAACACAAACATTTGTGTTTACAAATTTGACCTTGAACGTATCGAATTTATGAATCCCTCTATGGCGCGGAGCAGCTTGTTAAAATAATTCACTTTTTTAATCAAACAACAACGAACCAAATGTAAGAACTCACACACACACAACTGCAAATTCGTAATTAGCCAAAAAAAAAAGTACAACAAACTAAGCCACTGAAAATTTATGAGGCATAACAGCGGAATTAATTGTGGGTTAGAGCCTCACCGAACGCGCAAAATATGCACTGCCAAAAAGGCTGCAATTAATAAAAATTTCAAATCAAATTAAGCACAAACAACAAATCAAAATGAACAGTGAACCACACGGTGCGGCGACGCGACTCAAATTGCGACCACAGCAAACAAACGAATGCGAATCGGCAGGTGAAGAGGAAAACCTGTAAACCTCAAACAAACGAGACGACTGGGTGGGGTGGGGGCGCGAGCAGCGAGCGATAAATCGCCAGAGAAGTACACGAAAACAATGAAACAAACGGTTATCAAGCAAATAAATCGACAAGTCTGAGAAATGGGTCACAAAACAAAATATATATATAAAGCGAACAGCGCTGAGTTTCGAAGAATAGCAAAGAAAATATGAAAATTAATAATAAAATGAAGGACCACATTTACTATAAATATGTACGTAAATGTAATTAACTTAAGTAATTACTCCGCACTTAATACGAGTGAGTACCTTCCCACAACTTCTACTTATGGCGCACTCATCAGCTCGTTTCAACTACCAAAGGCGGTTTATATTCTTCTTTGCCGCAGTCAGCCACCGAGTGACGTTTGACTTCTAGCGACCAGTTAGTGAAGCAGACGTCAGACATGGCTTTGCCATTGACTTTCAATACAACAATACAATGGCAAGTACCGCGAATTACTCAATACCAACTTGCGCTGTTGGAGTCCAACCAGTGCTGGGCGTTCGTACTTGAAAAGCGCAGATTGAGCGCCATTTGTTTTCGTTACCCCCGCTGCAGACTACACTTTGTGTTTAAAAATAATCTCAAGCGCAATTATGAAGTTAAACAAATTTAACTCACTTGAAAAATATGAAATATCGCTTACTCAAGGTCATTAGCACAAAATTCAATGACGGCATCAAAGCTGCGCTAAACGAATTTATTTCGACTGATTTTTGTACATTTTGTTTTATATAAAATGATGTATCTACTAGTTTTTTTTTTTTTTTGGTTCAGCTGGTCTTTCGAGATTATTGAGTGGCAGTTGAGCTAAACAAAAACCTCTTATATTTGGTGTGCGTCAGAAGCTACGACATGAGTTGAGTGAGTGGCCGCTTTTGAGTGACAAATGGTTTTTAAGATAAGTGCAGATAAGTTTTTTTTTTTTGGCAGAGCTACACTTGAAGATTTGCTATTGCCTGTCAGAGACTGAATGCTTTAACCTTTTTTTGCCGTTTATCGGGCCATGAATCGAGGCTCAAAGACGATAGGAAGACCCTAGAAGTTTTAGACGAAAACAAGAAAGTAAAGCTGGTTGGCTGTGACGCCAGCAGATCCGCGGAGGTGTAGAAGCTTAGATCGATAAAGCAGGCGAAGTTTACCAATAAGATCACCTGAAAGCTCACCTTGAAGCTCTAGAAATCACATCAACACAGAGTGCTAGAGGCTGCTCTCAACACAAATCTTGGAGATGATCCAAGAGTTCAATACAAAGCAAAGGGATTGAGTAGCAATGCAGGTAGTCCTTATTCTTAATATGGAAATTGTTGATCCGTATATGTACATATAATAAAAACCTATTATGTATCTTTCGTATTACAGGAAACATTTTATGGCTTCATTTAAAAATAAAAACATTCTCAATTTGTTTCGTCGTCTCAGAGAAAAGTTTCTTCGGATTCATTAGAAAGCTGGATGACATCATCGATCACATCAATGCTTTTGTCAAATTCCTCATAAAGCCATGCTTCGCAAATTAATCAGAACTGCTCTGAGTAAGGTTTTTTAAACTGATAACAATTTAAGTGGAAGTTATAAGCGAAAGAGTTTTATTTTAAGTAAAAAAAAATTTTTTCATGCAAATTTCGACCCCTTTGCGAGAAGTTATCGTATGTGCCAGAACGCAAATTTTAAAAAATTTCAAAATTTGCAAAATGTTCAAAATTTTTCAAAATTGTTTTAATTTAATTTTTGTTTACTACGTACAAAATACTTTTGTATGGCACCTTATTTGACACTTTTATTTTTCTATTTGGCACATTTTTATCCGCAATATGACACCTCATAGCTGGATATTTTTTTGGCAGCCCTGGGCATAAATAATCTTCTGCTGGGAACAAAAATTGATTTCAAATTAAATTTACTTTGGATAAACCAGAATATTAAGCAGTTTGTATGCTCAACTTCTGACTGTCACATCCACTTATTTTCCACATGCTCCAACATTAAAAAAAAAAAACTTTGTTTAACACTTTTTTTGCTTTCAATTCATGTCAGTTAATGTCTACAAAAACTTTATTTCAATATGTGTTTTGAGTATTTTTTAAGTGTTTTAGTTTTAAGTTGTCAGCAACCTTCCGTTTACTTTTCGCATGAAATACTTCTTTGTTGTCAATATCGAAAACAAGTGGTTATAAATTAATTTTTTTTTTTTTTTGAAGCTATACAATAAGAGCAATCAAAATCGCCGCCATAACATCAAATTGCCTTGAAACACTAAGTCAATTTAAGTTGATGCTCTGATTGTATCTATTGACTGTCTTTTACTTATCATTCATCTTCACATACGCAATCTTTGTCTTTTTTGTTAGCTTACAGGTATGAGTATATTAGGGTGGTCCTTAGATGTAGGAAGCACATTTTTACATCAGATTTTCTAAGTCTCAACCCTTGAGTCGATACTACTATAGTCGAAGATATCATATATAAATTTTGGTCCCGATTGGAGGCGATTGAGGCGTATCGAAAGGGGGTCAAAGTTCAGATTATCCTATGAAGACGTCTTCTCCGACCTAAATCGAAGAAGTATCGATTTTGGGTATTCGATGAAAAAAAATTAATTTTAATTTTGTGAGTCTCTATAGAGGAATCTGTACTTTGCACCCTGTGTGACACGCCTTAGCCGCCTCCAATCGCGACCAAAATTTATATGTGATACCTGGTATTACCGATTGAGGGGATGAAACTGAATAAAATTTTAATTTGATTTTTAGGGACCACCCTAATCTGTGTGTATACTTTATAACGATTAAAAAGTGATTTGGTTGCGAGGAGCGTAGAAAAAGTTGAGCAACTGTATGACTGACATAAATAAGACCAAAGCATAGAAAATAAATAGTAGGTGGGGAAGATTTTATAGGATGAACTTTTACAGAAAATTGCAGGGAAATCACCTTTGATTTAAACTATTTACGAACACATTTATGAATGAAAAGAATTGTGAAAGTTTTATTTTTTTTTTTTGAGAACAAGACCCTTTGTTTTCGTTGGCTTTGGCAATCGCACTTTATTCCATTGTAGTTATCAGTATTCTTTTTACCTTTTCTTTTCTTGTTTTTTTTTTTTTATTTGTGGACGATTTGTATGAACATTATTTTAATTTGTGTGTGTGTGTGACGTCGAAGTTCTTTATTTTCGCATTAATTCGCGGCAATCTGAGCAATAAATCAAACAGAAAATATTTGTTTTGTTTAACTAAAATGAAATCTAAAAATACATATGTATGTATAGATACTTGCATATGAACATACATATACATTTTTATGAATAGTAAATTGGCTAATTTTTAAGAGTGAACTTAAGGTAAAAATTAAGCAGAAAAAAATAATTTTCAAAAATTTAATACAGTCATACGTATTAAGGCAAGACATACATACATATGTAGTAGAGGTAAGGTAATGGTAATGGTGAAGCTTATAGGGATAGTCATGGTAATGGTAATGGTTGTAGCAGATAACAGTAATTAACTCATTACCACAACACTTGCAACAAAGCAAAAAAGAAAAAAACGAAATAAATACTACAACGACAAAGAGTTTTATAGCTAATTAACAAAAAAAAAAAACACACATTTCGCATTTGAAGGATGAGCAACAAACGATAAGACCGCAGGCAAATGCCAAATGCGGTCATCGCTCAATGTTTTTTTTATTTTATCTGTCAGTTTCACAGTCAGGTGCCTCTTTAAATCGAAAATCAAAGGCTAGTACATTCAAGAAGACAGCAAAAGACAAGAGGTGCTCAATAACGGTATATGAACACGATTTCAGAGCGTAATATTGCCTGCTCGTGAGCGAATCAGCTCTAAAATATTTGGAAGAAGTGGTTAACAAAAATTCAGAAGAATTGCACTTGAGTTGCTAAGATGATACTAAAGTATGTAGAAACATATTTCAGAAAGTGCCCGCAATTCGCTCTATAATGGGTATGGGTTAACCAACTTATTTTTCCGTTTTTTTTTTTTTTAATTATCTTTCACGGTGGCAAACTGTTAATTTGTTAATTATTTAGCACAATACGTTTTCGAATAGCCGCTCTTGTTTCGTGTTAATAGTAATCATGTATTCTTTGCTCAATGCAAGAAAGCAGAGTAGACATTCAGGGAAAAAACTGAAATATCTGCCAAATGCACAGCTAAATAAAGGAAAAATATTTACATATGTACTGTATGTTATTTGAAGAGAAAAATGATTTTTGTTAATATTTCACTTGATTGACATCCATTCTGATACAAAATTTGATCTGAGCACGTCTTCTTCTTGCCTAGATTCAAACTCAAATTCATGGATAGTAGTAATTTATGTAGTCAATCTACTCACAATCTCAGAATTCATATTTAGATGCATTTAGGATTTCCATGTAAAATTCTTTATTACGGTGATCTGACATAGATATCTTATTTGAGGCTCAAAGGCATCAATCAGTAAGTGCTGCCAACTCCAATAAGAATTATCCAGACCGTTTCCATGAGAAATGATCGTGACACTGAGCTGGATAACCCAAATAAACACAACTATTATTAAACTCATAGTGTAGTTCCAGGAGAATAACGGCCCTTTTGGGCGCATTTCACTGGTATCAACAAAGTCCAAAGTCCTTTTAAACCTTATGCCCTAAAGTCCCAGTGCACTAGGGTGAGTGCGATGGCGCTCACTTCTCTTAATACTTCATTCCGACCCTGCCTATGACTAATATTGGGGGAGGTTGCAAAATGATTTGGACCACTGGGGGATACTTCAGGACGGACAAGATCTTCTGAGCACAATTTTCGCTCTTTAATCTCTACTGGATGTGCACTTTACCGAACCCGTAGTTTATTAGGAATCCACAGAGTGCCTCTGATACGAGCGCATAGGCAGCTACTATAGTAATCTAGGTAGTCGGTTCTCTTCAAACCCATTTCAGCGCTTTCCAGATTTCATTAAGTCCCAGGATACTGTCCCAGCGGGTGATTCTCGGATGCGAAAAATAGCCGATACGAATCATCGCTTTGGTACCATGGTCGTCTCGGCTTTCTTATTGAAGACTCCTTTCCAGGATTGGGGGATTGACGTGACTTTACGTAGCCAACCCTCTGTCGCTGCTTGTTCTCATCTATAGCATTGCAAGCCTGTGCGACAGGTGATACTACTATTCAAGGATGCACAGTATTTTTGGATACTCCCTTTGGAATTTTGTTCCCCTTTTCAAAAAGTTTTCTGTAACGTTCACTAGCCGATCTTAGCCAGTGGGTATCTAAATATTTGTGTCATTAGGTACGGAGTCTAAGGCGGCCACTTCAACGACCAGATTGTCTTACAGGCCATTTGGTTGAAAGTCTTTTAGTCCTCTGCAATGGCATTAAGCACTTTTAGCATCTGAATTTGCTTTCATTTCGTCCGCCGCAATCGTCACTAAACGACGAGCGAGGTTGGCATCCAGTATTACTCTATGTCCGCCGACCGTTGCTAATTGGTGGTGGGAGCAGAGCTGGTTTCGGTAATATTTTGATTCTTATACATACATAAGTGCCTTCCAAAATAATCCCATGAGTAATGGGGGAGATAGAGGTTATCTGAGGCAGAAGAGCTAGTACCATGGATATGCTGTCTAAAGCCAAATAGCGCTAAGTGACCGGTCAGTCCCACGACAGTCAAGTCTACGTAAGATTCACATCTGGCCAAGGACTCACTCACTCACTCAGCATCATACCCAAAACCCCTTTTGGGGGAATTTTTATGATATTACAACAATGCCGTTAGCCGCAGTCTGCAGACAAGGTGCGATCTACATCTAACTACTTCCATATCACTGCAATGAAAGGTAATTTTTGCTTGGAAACTTTGAAACAACTTCGTATTGAGGAGGTCAAGCACCCATTTCTCATTTTATCTGAGCAGCATTCTGAAGTCGTTCAGCATTCTTTGTAGTCTGAAGCTGAGATCCCACGATTGCCGCAAATGGACCAATGTGGAACAATTTTTATTGTGCTGTATTGGAGCACAATAAAAAAAATTGTTCCAATGAAATTCTGTACAGTCACACGGTTGCCTCTTTTTATACAATTCTCATTGCCGTAAGTTGGCGAAAAGCAATATAGTGACAATAATTGCCCCAAACTTATCACACGATTGTTCGAGCATGCGGCAATTGTGACCATAAAGTGTTGCGCTGACCTCTAAATTCTGTTTTTTTTTTCTCTGTTGTGAAAAAATGGCGTATTCTTAATAAAAAAAAAAAAAAAAATCAATTGCATCTGCTTTGTATATTGTGGGCTCATTTTGTGCAAATTTGTTGTTGTTTGAAAGCAAAGAAGCAAAA
>NW_016176999.1:1860-8826 GCF_001687245.7 Rhagoletis zephyria | reverse complement strand
AATTCCACCTCATCGTCTTCCGAACAGCCTATTTTACACTATGCGCTTATGTTCCAATCACACACAGTTTAGGTTCGGTTAGGTTAGAAGAGCTTGTGTGAAGCGTTTCACACCTCCACTCCGTCGTTTCTGAGTGCCCTCTGGGAGAGAGACTGAAAGAAAGCACATATTCCCGATGTTCTTTTATAAACTGATGTAATTTTTATTTGATATGCTCGAGGCCCAGAGAAAACGTAAAACACAGGTTTTAGTTCAAATAAAAATTACATCAGTTTACAATTTAAAGGCCAATAAACCAAAACAAACATGTTCTTTTATAAAGTTAAAGAAGTAATAAACAACGACGTCCTCTACTGAAACATTTGTTAACCCAAAAGAAATATGTTTGAAGCGCTTCGATTCCGTCTGTCATCAGGTTTTACTATCTATAGATGAAATCCGTTAGAGCATTCGGAAACCTACTCTTCGCAATAAATACCATGTCGTCTGAAGAGGCAGCTACGACAACTCAGCAGCAACTGGCAGGTCTGGGCATCGACTCACGGCTAGTGTCGCTCGTACGGCAATTGCTGTTAGGCAGAGTCGTGCGAGCGGAATCTGCAGGGGTGTCGCTTGACAGACACGTTAGCAGGGTGTGCCGCCCTTAGGCTGCGGGAAACTATCCGGTTGGAGAGACTCAGGATGGCCACACTGCAATATTAAAGGACATAGATATACCAGGCACGGATTACTCTGTACCAAGTCTAAACTTCACAAAGAGGTATAGGGTTTCCATTCCAGATAGAGAATTTTGGTCAGGAGGGCCTCCTGATGATAAGAGATCACTCCACCTCTACATCGATAGTACTAAACTCGAGGACGCGGTAGGAGGGGGAGTCTACTCAATCAAAAAAAAATAAAAAAATTAAATAAAATCATTTCGCCTACCCAACCATTGCACCGTCTTTCACACGGAGGTCGCTGCCATTCAGGAGGCCATTAAATACATACTTGCAGCAGAAGCAATATGTAACAATATCCCCATCTATTCAGACAGTCAGGCGGCACTCAAAGCGCTTGACTCGGTCACATGCAGTTCAAGAACCGTAGAGGGCACATCCTTTTCACTGTCGCAATACCAGAAGGGTTTAGGCATGCCGCTCGCTACCCGCACGCTCATACTAAGGTATTTATTTCCTAAACAAGCAAGGGACAGGTGGGATAGTCTCACAACTTGCAGCAACACAAAGCTTATGTGGCTAAAATGGAACGAGAAGCGGTCAAAATGTCTCCTCATGCTGGGCAGAGGAGACTTAGCCTACAGCTATGGGCCTGCTAACAGGCCATGTTGCCATCGGAAGGCACGCGGAGAGGCTTGGGATCCCCCACAACGACTTCTGCAGAAGCTGCAGAGATGACGAAGAGCCGGAAACCTTACGGAATCTGCTATGCGAATGTCCCACACTTTGTAACAGAAGGCGAAAATTCTTGAACTCAGAATTCTTCGAAGGTTTATCCAACATAGCCGAAGTAGGAATACGGCAACTCTTGAGTTTCGCATACTCCACACGATGGTGTGAGTAGGAGGGTTCTTAAGTCCCGAGTGGTATCACAACGCGCCCAAAATCTTAAAGGCCAAGGTTTGCTAGTGGAGTCACTGGCAGCCACTTCAACGTAACTAACCTAACCTACCCATTTGGTAATTGCAAGTCACGAAAAGTCAGATCTACAATTTTACGCCGCCTCCGAACGGCAAATGATTTTATGAGTAGCTTTTTCGAGTCCGAAATACACTCGGAGGTTTGCCATTGCCTGCCGAGGGGCGATCGCTTAAAAAAAACTTTTTTTTTTTAATTTAGATTTTTCTCCGGGCAGGGATCCAATCCAGGTCCTACGGAGTTGTAGCACGCATCTCTAACCACTTAGCCATATCGGCCGTCTTCATGAACTTACCTAAGTTAATAGTAAAAATATATTTGTAAAACAAACCTAAGTATGAACCAAATTGAACCATGAATACGGGTTTACCAAATATCTCGACTCCTGCGCCACCTAGCGGGAATTTTTTTGTGTGGAGTTATTGTGTTATAAAGTTTGAAGTCTCTAGCTCATCGGGAATTTGGTGAAATATTGATTGTATAATTCCATTACATACAAGTGAAGTTACATAAATAAAAGCTTGTAAAAAATACATTAATTCGCACATTTGAATAGGTACACCCTTTACTTAAATGTACTTGGATTTTGTGTTAACTTTTCATGTACAGTGAAGTGCGTCGAAATAGAACCAGTATTATAAAAATGATTTGAATCAAACAATATACTTCGTACTCTAAATGTTCTCTTTTAAAAGGGACAAAGCACAATTCGTGGAATTCCAATTCGTTAAATATCTTAAGTCTGAAACATAAACGAAAAATTTCAAAATTCAATCAGAATTCATTTGACAAGCCCGCTTGCTGCTGTGACATAAAATAGAGCCAACAGCAGTTGCCTAATTTTAGTCGTTTCCTGTGATCTAAAATGTCATGAAATGATTGTAAGTATAATTACTTTTTAGTTCAATATATGGTGGAGTATCCGTTAGTAAGTAGAAGGAATTTTCTTCCTGTGTTCTTCATAAGTATCCAAAGATCATCTTTATTTGTTGGGTTTTTGTCTCTAAGCGCCACTTTAACCTCCCGCCATAAAGTTTTCTAGAAAATTAAGGTCCGGTGATTGTGCCCGCTTAAAACTTCGATGTTTTTATGTCTGAACCTTTCTTTGGCCCGCTTCGATGTGTGTTTCGGGTCGTTATCCTGCTGAAAGGCCCATCGAAGCGGCATATTAAACTGTGCGTAGGGTTTCACGCAAAATCCTGGCGTAAACACTGGAAAAGTATCCATCGTTCCCTCGATGCAAAATCAGGGACCTGTGTTTTGAGGCAGGAATTCGGTGTTGGGAGGTCTTCGGACTGAAAGTTAGATAAATAAATTGACTTTTCATTTCGCCTCACCAAAGAGTCTTTCGCTACTTGTTCGCTGGCCAATCAGCATGAACCTTAGCAAATTATAATCATTTACTTTGGATAGGAACGATAACTTCCGAGCAGCTTTAGCCTTTAATTTGTTTTTAATTAACAGTTTAGCAAATGTGTGGCTCTATTTCATCGCACATCACTGTAACCACATACATATATGCACCTATCACATACCTATGTAGGTACATACATTTATTGTAGGCAATGTTGAGACTCTTGTCTGTGTCTGTATTTTTATGCATATATACTTTACATGCCGAAGTCTTTTTAAGTTTCTCAGCACCTAAAAGCATGCAATTAAAATTGCATATAGACGCAGACAGCTTGACTGCAGACAAATGTTGCTGTTCAATGGCTGAAAGCATAAAAATGCATTGCAAGCATACAAGTGTGAATAAAATATCAACTCAATCGTTTGAGTCAGTCAACTTTGTTCTGGTGACGTAGTGAAGTGGTTTTCAAATGCCTAAAAAAAACATGTTTTTTAAAACGTGTGCTGCTTTGTAAATAGAAATCCATTTCACTGCAGGTAAACATAGCTTACCAGTACAAAAACATTGGAAGACAAGAACTTTACTTGGAGTCGATTGCCTAAACTGTAAACAAATTGTAATGAAGTGGAGCAAAGTTTTCTTGGAGTTTGACTACCACGTATCGATACTATTGTTTGGCCTGAGTGTGGTCGAGGCTGTAAATTGATTATTGCACCCGAAAAAAAGAAACCATATGACCCTTGCTTAAGCGACTTATGCATTTTCCCGTATAAACAAAGAGCAGCGAAGAAACACACGCACTTGTGTTTAAAAGTAATTCGCTCGTTCTTAATTCGATATGCATTTTGTTATGCAATTCTCAAATATCTCCTCGCTGAACTTGGTGAAGTGATAAGTCGCTGGCATTTCCAGCCATGGTCAACGCTGACCCAGCTTGGATTTAAGCATCGCCCACACTCCACTCCCGGAGTAATTTTTGGCATGGTATTAAGCTACGGTTTACAATCCACACTGGGGCTCTGCATCCCTGAATAAATCCCAGGACATTGCACAGCATGACTCCTCCAATGGAGTGCCCCAATTAATAAATTGTAAAAGGGTCACATCTTGCGCTACCTTTCGCTCTCTCTCTCTCGCACATCAGGCATATGCAGTGCGTGGTGGACTTGATGTGCACCTATAAACCATATGGGCTCATTGAGCTCGATACATAAATACTCATAACAAGGGTAATGCCTACCTTTTGTACTCCTCTAATTCGTTCACAACCATAAACCTGGTCTGCCGCTCTCCCTCAGCTAACGAACCCTAGCGACTCTTCTAAATCCGACTAAGCCCCGCTAAATCAAGTTTTACTTTTTCTGCCACTAGCCACATGCTGTTCAAAAGAAATTTACCACTAAACAAAAAATCGTCAGCTGACCAATTTTCCGACCCTACTTTGACTGTACTATTTCTTGAACTTGTTTCGAAGGTCAAAATTCTGATCAAACAAAGAGGTCTACTTTTAGGCTATTACAGTTTTGGTTTGACTGTACTGAAACTTAAGGTTAATAGCTTACATGTATGTCCAGCAATTCTGAAAATTATCAACATTATCTTCACATATCGACTGCTGAGTGGAAGATCGACCTATATCGGCAGCCAGTTCGAAAAGACGCTATCTCAAAAAACTTTTCAAGAACGCCCTCTCAAAATTCGGTTCGAAAACGCCCTTTCTCACTAATATTCTAGCAAGTTTGGTAGAATTTGGTAGAACGGCAACACTGGTCTGCTCTTGATTTCAGAATAAAAATGGTGGTATACCTTTAGGCACTAATTTTAAATTTCCTCAACAGTGGCGCTTAAATTTTTGAAGAACCTTTTGTTATTCAACTGACCAAAAAGGTTGGTTAAGAGTCACCTGTCAGTCTGAAATCACTGCGTTCATTGCCAACCGTGTACGAATTCGTTAATTTAAGGTAGCAAACTTTTTTTCTTTCCAAGTCGCGCTTTCTATTTTACTTCCTTGTATTTGTTTGCGCTTCTATCATACAACATTTAACAACTTTACAATAATCACGTTAGCATGATGCAGCGTCACTACCCGTTATACCTTACGCTAATGTAATTTATCAGCTGTTGCTTACAAGTCGCCGGGTACCCTAAGAGTCTGCATTTCCTTGAAATTGATAACACTGCTGTTCAGCTTCAATGTTAGCGGAATAAATTTAAAGGGAGTCGAAGTGGAAAAATTCAATTATTCTACTAGGCCGTTACAACCTTGCGGCATGGGTGGAGGAAATAGCAATCTAAGCATTTAATTTGTTGGAAAATTGAAAAGACATACATACGCATACCAATTTATATAAAATTCAAATGGATTAGTAGTAGCCTTGCAATATATACGAAATTCGAATTTTGTGAATAAAATAATAAAAAATAAATAAACACTGTGCGAAAAATTAATGACACTCCAAACCAGCCCGGTCTTTGCTGATATTTTTCTAAAGTGTACATATCCAGTAATAAAATACTCGACGGAGTTGCAAAAGTTAGGTCGTATTTTTGTTTTATGGCCTACTAAATTTTTCATGTCCCGGTCTAAGTACTTTTCACAAATGGAGGAAAAATGGTTAAAATAAATGTCTGAGCAAAATTAAAGGTTAAAACAGACACATATAGTAAAATTTCATGGGAAATATTTCCGTAAAACATTTTAACCCATTAATTAGCTCCTACCTGAAAGGGTCGTTTTGACCTTTATTTTGAGAAACTCCGCAAGAAGCAAATTTGGAATTTAGGGAATTGATATATTCGAGAAAATTATTCTTCCAAAAATATTACTAGGGGTTTTCTCATGAAAAAGCTTCAAGCTACCAACGTAAAAGTTTCTATAAAACTAAAACACTAAAGTTTTCATGTCTCGGCCTAGGAAGTTTTCAAAAAAGTGGTAAAAATGGTTAAAATAAATGTCTGAGCGAAATTAATGATTAAGACATACATATATAGTAAAATTTCATGAGAAATATTTCCGTAAAACATTTTAACCCATTAGCTTCCACCTGAAGGGGTCGTTTTGACCTTTACTTCAAGAAACCCCGCAAGAAGCAAATTTGGAAGTTAGGGGATTAATATATTCGAAAAAATTATTCTTCCAAAAATATTACTAGGGGTTTTCTCAGGAAAAAGCTTGGGTGGGCTTTCCAAAACGGAACCAATCGAAATTTCAGCGAAAGTATAAGGAATTTCGTCATGAAACTTGGTGAGGATGTTGGGGGAGGCCTCCTCAACATGAATTGTTCACTCTCACAATATAATTGCTAATAGTATTTTAGCATTTTGTTGTTAAATAATGTCCACTATCACCCCCTAATTTTTTTAATATATGCCACTTATCACTTATATTTTGTGTTACATATTATATTTTCAATGCTCACATGCGTATTTTATGTTTTTATTATATAAAATTCACCAATTAATTAAGTAAAACGCGTTTATAAATTTGTGTTCACGTTTTACCACTTTTCACAAACAAACAGAAATAACAATGGCCGACAGTAAGAGCAAATATGTGCTGCCATACGTTTTAAAAGTAAATACGCCACTATTAAAGGATTTTATTAAAACGCGGCCAACACAAAAAGGAGTTGTGCGTAAAATCGTCATATTTTTATGGCAACCGTATTCCTCCAACGGTATTTCTTTTATTCTCTTCTTATTTTTTCGCATGCAGAAGCTAGCACTGCATTTTTTCGCGTCTTTTACTATTAAATACACTTACAAACCGTATTATTTCCTTTTTTATTTCTTCTTTTTTTTAATATACTTCCATAAATTATGAAATTTTTTTATATAAAACACCCAGTAACCATATATTGATATAGTTCCATATATATCGAAAATTTTTAATAAAAAATCGTGCGATTTTTTTATTAAAAATTTTCGCCTGCGGCGCTTTATATTCTAAAAATCGATACTTCCATAAATAATGAA
>NW_016176999.1:0-1681 GCF_001687245.7 Rhagoletis zephyria | reverse complement strand
GCTTTATATTCTAAAAATCGATACTTCCATAAATAATGAAAATTTTTAATTAAAAATCGCGCGATTTTTTATTACAAATTTTCGCCTGCGGCGCTTTCTTCTTCTTCTCTTCTTTTTTGGCGCTAATATAACCTGATAACCAGGCACGTGTGAACACGCCAATCACTTATCTATGTATCTAACAACATTTAACTCTAACTGCATTGTTACCAGGGTTCACTTGGAGGAAAATGCTGGAGCACTGATCTCTTGGGGAAATACAACTTTTTCTTTTTTTTTTGCACTGACAGGATGGTAAAATTATTCATTTTGGTATAAATTTTCGTCATCCCTTGTTAAGCTTGGTTTGGTGGAGACAAACTGGTTTCGGCCGTGTGCCATCTTCAGTGCCATTTTTTCGATTAGCAGGGTACTCTAGTGTTGTCTAGGGGTGTCTAGTGTCTACATACATATTTTTTTTTTTTTTTTTTAAGCGGACGTTGGGATATGGAAACTATCCATCAAGTGGCCCGTTCGAAACTCTCCAAAAGCCGCCTCCCCGGAACCACTCGAGTATTACATCGGGGTGAGGCCGTGGCATAAACATGTCTGCATATGTATGTATGTATTTTTTTTAGGGACAAGTCTTGCAATCAATTTTTGACCAACTTCCCTATGCCATAGAGACTTGAAACTTTACGGTTGGCTCAGAACCGGATGACAATGCAATTTTAAAGATGAATTAATCATAGGTGGCGCAGGAGGCGATTTATTTATTTGAAAACCCGATTTGGTTTACATGTATTTAGAACGTATATTAACTACAGGAAAAGAAATAACTCTAACTAAAAATTTTGCCGATAGGTGGCGTACGAGGCGATTTACATATTTGGTAAACCAGTATCGGACCGATTTCGTTTATATTTAGATAGCTTGCTTTAAGAGTATTTGTTTTTACTATTAACTTCTTTTAATAAACACGAAAATATTTTTGAAGCGTGTTGCCACCTATTTAAAAAATTTAATTCAGTAAAATTTAAAGATGAGTTAAATATTGAATTAGTAAACTTTTTAAAGAAATTAGGAGATATGTACTGTGGATTGGATTTATAAGATTATAAATTAAATTTCCAGCAGTAAGCCGATATTTTTCCTACTTTTTAAATACCTTCGCAAATATATACATAAAAAAAATTAAGAATGTTTCGTAAATCGAAAATCTGTTTATATCGCTTTTATTATTTATTAATGAGGCCATAAGAGTTTCACTCTTTACTTTTACTTTTAAGGCGCAGTGAAGCACGCCTTGTAGGGATGTGCGATTAATCGATTAAATAATTTTTTAATTAATCATAATGCTGATTAATCAAAAAAACGCGATTAATCAGATTATGAGTAATTACTGTTTACTCATAAAAAATTAATTGAAATCTGAGTAACTTTTGAGTTTGCTTTCAAAGCAAATTCATTTTTTTATAATATAATAAAATATTTCTTATCAACAAAAATATAATGCCAGATGAGCACATTGTTTCCTTGGACATTGCAATGAAAAATATTTACATATATATTTCTGTATAAATTTGTTTCTATATAAAAAAGTATGGCAGAAATTATTCAAGCTTCTGATTAATTAGCTTAATGATTAATAAAATTATTTAGATTCTGATTAATTAATATGTTATTAATCGAGAAACTAATC
>NW_016176998.1:0-8826 GCF_001687245.7 Rhagoletis zephyria | reverse complement strand
TAATATACCCTTGTGCACAAGTGCGCTCGGGTATAAAAATACAAAATAAGTTTGTAAAAAGTAAATGCCATTAGAAAAGTATAAATATTTCTGTTTAACATTCAAACTCTCTTTGAAAATATTTTCTCTTAATTGTATTTGTATTTAGTTAATTCTTTTAACAAAACATACGTTTTTAGCTTTACATAAATAGAAGGTAAGCCATAAGTGATTTGAATATGTTTAAGCTTTAAAAAAAAAATGTGCTTTAGGAAATTTTACGCAATACCTTTGTGCAAAATGGTATGCAATTACCTCCATTTGGAACCAAAGAGCTTTTTATCATGAAAGTCGGCAACAGAGCTTTTTTTTGTAAGTTTTTCATGCTAGTGTAATCAAAATCTTACAAAAGACTCGCAACCATACAGTAATAAGAAATATTCTGTCCAAATTATAAGCATCGACTTTTCTGTCGTTCCCTAATTGCCTCTCCAGTAAATCTGTTCATTTGTTAGACTTGTTTTTAAACCATGCTAGATGGTATATTTCTCTGCTCCTATATACCATCAACTGGTTGAAAAACAATTTCATTCCTCTTCAGTGAGTAAACGAAAATTTCCGACTTCTGCACCATATGTATGTATGTATGTTTAATAAAATTTAATGAAACTTAAAAATATTTCTTTTCAATATGGCTTTGATTCATATCCAATTAAACGAACGCATGTATGTACATACATATATTGATCGACCTTAAATAAATATGTTCTCATCGTTTGAGTTTACTTTTTTTTTGGCAGATATTTTGAATTTGCAATGAAAATTCATTTTCATCATTTTACCCTTCTTAACCTCAATTTTCAACAACATCACACACACATTCGCACCCACGGAACAAAAAAAAAAAATAGAACACAACACATCAATGACAGCTTTATGCAGACGATAGCAGCGCGCACGTGCGGCCATCAAACACTCGCACAAACACACGCACATGAAGCGAAAACTTCACTGTCCGCAGAAGCAGTGACATTTTTTAAAACGAGTTTGCTTTATTGCAACGTAAATAGCAAACAAAAACTACGCTTTTTTCAACGCGATATCTCACTATCTCACACATTTACTGCAATTTTTGTTTGCTTGTTTGTTTTGAATGTTTTTTTTTAGTATATTTTTTCCTAATTTTTTTTTTTTTTGTGTGCAACGCTAAAAATCCCAGCGACCCAATTTGCAGCGCTGGACTTGCGTGTTTAATTCCGAAAGTAAATTTACCTTAGAGTTTGTTGTGTTTTACTTTTCACTTTATTTCACTTTTTTAGTGGCGTTGAATTTTTTGTCGCCAAAGTTAATTGTTGCTGATGTTGTCGTTAGCATTGCCTTTGTAGAGCTGCTTATGGTGCTGGCGCTGGTGCTGGCGCTGGTGTTAGTGTAGCGATGGCAGTTGATTTTTATCATAATTTTTTATGACGCAAAAAAGACGTCGCAAACTAGCAGTTTCTTTTTTTTTTTTGTTTTTTTTTTCTTTGCACGATTCCTTATTATTTTGTTTTCGCAGCAATTCCTGCTGCACATTGGTGATGTTGACAATTTTAAGCTAACTAATTTGTTGCAAGTGCCAGTGGTTGTTGTCCTGTCATAGAATGGTGAATGTTTCCGGCTTAAATATTTATATTTGTTAATGGTGTAACTGCGAGAATATTGTGTGAATGCAATAGCAAGTCAGAGCCATTTGTATGCTGCACGTGTTGAAAATTTTCAAGTGTTTGCAATATTTTTATTTTTTTATTTATTCAAAGCCAAAGCTTTTGAAGATCATAGTAGATATGAAGAGTAGAGAGTACGAGTGTTAAGTTGGCGGAATGACTTAAAATTTATATTTTTTATATAAAGTTTTGACGATGCCCGCTGTGGATTGGCACCAGAATACGCTTTAGCGCTATTTGAGTTTTTATTTTTATATTACTTTTGTTTTTCATCTCTTACTGACGCCTGATATGAAAATTCTTCTGTTATAAGCTAGACAGAAAACAACAACAAATCAAAAACAACAAATCCAACAAAAAATAAAAAAAAAGTTCCAATGATGGAGATTATTCCCATTAACTTCGCCCTCTATGTGAGAAACCCCACCCCAATCATCTCGTCCAGTCGATCAGTAGATGACTTTCACTCCTAGTTTCATGTACGAGCAGGTGGATTTGGAGAGTTCCCTTTCAGTAGCCTTCTATCGCTAGCACGCGCATGCGCCACATTCTGCTCCTAAATAGCAAACATCGCTTGAGTGGCAGATGCACACCTCTCCCGAAAGGTAGCAGCAGACTGGAGCAATGCCAAAAACTCAAGCTTCACTCGGAATGCTAACTTCGCTGTCTTATGGATGAATGTTCGAGAGAGCCGAGGATGAGATTGAGCTGTTCAAGAATTTTCTAAATTTGAATATTTGAGGTTTTTTGTACCAAAGCTCAGCAATTGAGTTATTGCGACAGTCAATTTGTAGGGCTCGGCTGGAAAACTCGCGCTTACATTCGCTTAAACGGCCCACGACGACGAAGTGAAACTACCTTCAATACTACTAAGAAAAGTTTAGGCTGAGACGTGACGCAGAGAGACCAGCGTTGCAAATAGTTCAGCTGTGAAATCTCCAAACTGTATATAGCCAAGCTTGGACCCGCATATATAAAAGAGGTGAGTTACTTTTTGATTTTATTTAAAATGCAGATTTGGTCATTTGTAAATTTTTATTTTCTCTTGTGACTGCTACTAAGGAAAAGGTTTTCGATCTCTGATTTCTTCTTTTTTTGGTACGATACACTATTTTTCCTGGATCACAGGTAGTTTGATTTCTGTCTGGGTTACGCTCTCCCATGTAGCACAAAAAAGGAATCTGTTTTCAGTTGTCTCACTACCACCTAAAGAAAAATTGACTTTGTCCATGAGCTCTGTAGATGAACTTTCTAAGGATTTGACAACTGCTAGCAGAGCCGCTCTTGCGAGCTCATGCGATTTTTCGTGAAAAGGGGGGAGGCCACCGTGGACAGCGGAACACTCTGATATCTGGTCTTCAAGCGGACACATATTTAACAGGGCCTGCAGGACTAGGTTACGCTCTGTTTTGGAACTTTGCAAAAAAGGACTATAAATCTAAAAGCACGAAATCAAGAAAGCCACCTAGAATTCTTGACGAACCTTCTGGGAAAGCGTAGAAGCGTTTAACGAAACCTCCGGATTTATACAATTTTCTTTAGCCGCAGCATTTAAGACCGTTCCCCAGTGTGTTTAATTCACATTTCGTAAAACACATTTGCGTCCATACCGTTTAAATTCATAATTATTGTCGAAATATGCTCTCCGAATATGTAAATTTTTAATTAGCATTACCCATACGCCATGGCGGACGCCAGCCCGTATAAATTTACATACATAGATACTTACACTTTCACAGCAAACACGCTCAGCACAGCTATCACTGCTTGAACATAAAGAAAAGAAAGTGAAAACAACAACTATTCAACAGCTTATCAACACACCAACTAACACGCTCGCTGCTGCCACTGGAAATATCGATTATGGCGCACAAGCTTATCCCAGGCACAAAAACATGAAATCGCCACTTTATCTTAGCTACCAGGCAACACTTAACAATGCCGCCAAAAACAACAGCCCAAAAGTTAGCAGCAAAAAGTTTCGCTTAATATTTTACCTCCACTTCATTTTCTGGCGTTTGTTTTCATAAGCTACCTTTTATGGGGCGTGCGGGCGTGCAAGTGTGCTTATGTGTGTGTGTGTGTGTGTGCTATGGTTTTGCCAACTAAAATGTCTTGTCGCTAGGAATTTTCATTAAACTTACCATAATGACGCATAATTTTAGGCATTACATGATGCCATGAACATTACGAAGTACCCACGAAGTAGCTGCGATAGTTGGAAGATAGCAAAAGAAAACACTTGAAAAATAAGTTAACGTGAAAAATAGTAGCAAAAATGGAAGTAGCTGAGGTAAAGTAAGAAAATTGTTGCATGCAACTTTGTCTAAAGTAAACAAATGCAAAAACTGCCAAAATGCAAGAAAAATTTAAATGGACGTGCCGATGAGGCTTATTATGAGCAGCGGAGGTTTGCATTTTGCTGCTGCTGCTGTGCTGCTGCTGCATAAGCATTCAAAGGCACTTCAAGCGCGCCTGGCTATTAAATTTGAAAAACAAAAATATGTGTGGATAGGAGCGTAAAGAGCTTTTGGGATTTTTGGGCATTTTGGGCATAAGAAGATCGTGCCTAGGCACCAAAAGGCGTGATGTGCGGGATGCTGCAATTGGTGATGGGGAGGGTGAAGGTGTATTGCAAATTTATAGACGCTGAAAGCTGATGTTTTTTAACTTTTTATTAAGATAAGTTTTAGGATCTTCAAAGAGAATGAAAATTTTGTGAAAATGCTCTTCAATTTATTCTTTAAACACTAAAAAAAAATTAAGAAATATCTCACTGAGCCCCCACTCCCCCCTTCACGAATTTCTGAATGCGTCAGTGAAAGTTTTGAGCTGGGCACAGCAACTTAAATGTTGTTTATGCATATTTTGCATACAAAAATGAAACGTTGACAACAAAAAAGTAATTTCCAGTGAAAATTTTTTCACACACAAAGCATTTTTTAACAAATTGTTGACATTATCCCAGAGGCAAAAAAAAGCGGCAGCTGGGCAACAGCATTACAACTAGCTCGGGCTCAAGCTGCAAATGAAGCTTCACCTCAGAGAGGTGCCCATGAGGCAGGGTTGGCGCACACCAGTAAAGTAGTAGTTAGCGCGATGACGGTTTTGTTGCATAAAGTCAATAAACTGTGCGCAACTTTTGGGGCGAGCGTAAGCATAGCCCACTGCAAAAGCAACGACAGCAACATGAACAACAACAAAAACAACCGGAGCGCAAACTGTTAATAGCTTACGAAGGCGAAGGCGAAGGCGTGCCTTTATGCCACAACCACCACAACCACCACAACCACGACTAGTGGCGGTGACTAGAGCTTTTTAACAACTACTACTTTCGGAAAGTTGAAATGTGCAGCAATTTTCATATTTTTCCGCTTTTCTATTTTCATTTTATGCGATTGACAAAGAGAATTTTCGTTAAAAGATAAATACTTGAGAGCTAGGCAACCGACGACGTGGCGCACTGCCTGGTGCACACATACACATACATAGTAATGTGAGTAATAACAGTACAATACAAAAAAAAAAAATCGTTTCATTAAAACGATAACCATCACCGCCGCCAACTCAATTCAGCGCTATTCACGTCGATGGCAGTCAGCCGCAATTTGTTCGCTTCAGCATTGGATAATTACAAAATCAAAAGAATCATTGTCAAAATCAGCTGAAACCTCACAAAAAAAAAATGAAGAAACAAGCTACATAGCACAAACAAAAAAATTAATCATTTCTGATTGAAGTCTTTCATAGCGACAGTGGCATTATCAGCGCAACAAAGCTAATGGAGGCCATTTCGCATGCATCAAACGCGTCAGTCGCATCAGCTGCCGCAGAAGTAGCGAGTCGGCCTGCTTGTCATATCGCTGATTTTCGTAACAAATTTAAGTTACAAATATATTTAAGTACTGACATGTGCATACCCAGGGGCAGATTTATGAAATAAACATCGATTTGAATTATTTAAAATTATTTTGAAAAAAAGGCTTGAATGAAGTGCTAAAACAAAACCGGATGCATTTAATAGGTGTTATTTTAATCAAGAAAACTTCACTGTACATATGCACAATAGACCATACACCCCTTAGCCTAAGTATTTTTGCAAGGCAATTTCGAGTAAAGTAAAATTTTTGGCCCAACTTGGTGGTCGTTCGGAATTTAGAGTCGGATTTTAAAGCGTGAGATGATTTTATTTTTCTATACAAAGCTCATTGACCTCAAGTGGCCCATTCTAGTACTTACACACCAGATCTCAGTTCCCACCAGCCTCTCCGAAAATTATTAAACTTTTGCTAAGAAAGTATTTCGATTGCAAAGCAAATGAATGTTTTTTCGTTTTTTTTCATATCTTCGGATTTATAGTCGGATCTTAAGGTATGATACATCGATGTTCTAACCTCGAGGTTGTCTCATTCTCCTTTTTGGTTCCAAAGTTCATTTACCTCAAACACCTCGTTCTAGTACTTACATACTAGATTTCAGTTCTTATAAATCGATTACTCGACAAACTTTGCATACATCTGTAAATTTCGTTAGCTTGGTCAATTTTGATAGCTATTGACAAATTTCGATAACTCGCTACACTCTGGTATCTAACATTATAAAATTCGACAACTGATAACTCAATAAACTTATATAACCTTGAAATTTCGATAATTTGATATATTCTGAAAATTCCAAAAATTTTATTTCGATAAATCGATAAACTTCAGTAAATGAATAAATATCGACAACTCGATAATTTTAGAGAAATCGATGCATTACGACAACTCGATTAATTTCGTTAGCTCTATGAATAAAGAAAAGTCAATAAATATCGATAACTTGATAAATTTCATAAATTTGCATCATTGCGATAATCCCTTAAATTTTTTATGACTCGATAAGTATTTCTTAATTTCGACCACAAAGTTTCTGTGTCTGTAAATTTAGAATAATTCGATACGTTGCGATAACTCAAGAAACATGGATAGCTCCATAAACTTTGATAACTATAACTTCGATTATTCGATAAATTACTTTCGTTAAATAACTTTCGTTAACTAAATTTTTTTATGACTGAATTTATTTCGATTCTTTTCATCCGATAAGGAGATTACGAC
This sequence comes from Rhagoletis zephyria, assembly GCF_001687245.7. NCBI lineage: Eukaryota > Metazoa > Arthropoda > Insecta > Diptera > Tephritidae > Rhagoletis > Rhagoletis zephyria. The sequence goes on along the minus strand of NW_016176998.1, from coordinate 2,045 downwards.
GCTTCCGAATTAAAAACGTTTTTATTAGAAGCTTTTTCACGCAGAGGTACTCTCTTAAAAAATAAACGATCCTAGGTTCTACTTATTTAGTAGTACTATGCACCTCTAACCACTCGGCTACGGCGGCCCCCTTTTTTTGATTCTTCATATCCTAAGTGCATAGAGTACTTATTTCAATAGTTTTTTCTTCGTACTACAAAAACTTGGCCTGATCGACCGATGCTGATTTCAGCAAAAGGCTTGGCAACAGATCTTTACAGATGCCAGCAAAATTGCAAGGAAAAAAACCTATGCGCTATTTCTTAAATAAAATTCAATTTATTTAAACAATCTGTGCTGCTTCTTATTACTTTTTTGGGGTAAGGTTAACTTTTTAATAGAAATACCTCGGCGGCTGGAAAATGCTGCACTGACATTCCTAAGTTTCAGGCCAACAGTGTCAATGACCGAAGCATGTTTAATCTTTTCACTGATACAAACTATTAACCCCAACAAAACACTGAAAGAAACTCTTTAAAATACCCCTCATCCTGTCTTTTAACAAAAAATTGTATCTACTTTCGCTACAAACATTTGTATTGTATTTATTTACTATTTTTGAAATTTACTCCTCTGCCCTTAGCAGACAAATTTATTACACAAACATACAAAGTCCTAATCCAGTCTTAATAAATCTGAAGAATTTTCATATAAACTGTATTCAAAAGGTTAACCAAGTACTTACTCAAGAATATTTATAAGTCTGGATAGCAGTGTATCAAGGACACTCAAAGACTTGGTTAAATTAATTAAATCAATACAAAAAAGAGTATACAATATTTATTGAAAACATAAATTTGCTATGGACAAATTTAAATATTGGCCAAAACCAAAAACAACAACAGTGTAAATTTCGCTGAAAAATCTCAACGAAGTAATGAAACAAGTGAATCAACGTAGCATGTATGTACATACACTGCCGAATAAAATTATTGGCACAGCGAATAACGCACAATATATGCAACGATTTCTAATCTAATATTTTTCCGCTAAATTTGTATAAAAATTTGGTTAATTCTACAACAACAAAAAAATAAAAATATTATTTTTAAACTTTGTGCAAAATTCGAGACAACTCAATAAATTTGCATGCAAATTTTCAACCTTTTAAACAGATTTTTTTGGAATTCTTGCGTATGCACTTTTGTAGCCCATTAAATTCTAGCAGAAAAAAATGCGAGCTTGGAGTTAGTTAAAAAACGCGTTGATATTTGAGAATTTTTTCTATATGAAGTATTTATATAAAGTATTTAGAATTTTATTTGTATGGAAGAAGCTGCGTGAAAAAACTGCGAAAAATCAACGGTAAGTCGTAGCTACTTCAAACTTGCACTTTTTTATATTAGAATGTATTGGGCTACAAATCTGCGTATTAAACAAATCTAAAAAATCTGATTAAAAAGTTGAAAAATTTTCAGGAGTATTTATTGAATTTTCACGAGTTTTTCACAAAGTTTAGAAATTATATTTTAATTTTTTTATTGTTTTAGAATGAACCATATTTTTATTAAAAATTAGTGGAAAAATATTAGAATAAAAACTGTTATATTGAGCAAAATTCTCTGTGCCTACACATTTTTCCGGCAGTGTATGTATGTATGTACATACACACATGGCTACGAGCATCAATAAATACATACAATTGTTACAACAATAGTGATGGTAGTGATAGCTAAGTTGAATGTCATGGACAAAGAAGCATTGCTCTCCTGAATTCTGCAAGTGTAGGTATATGTTTGTGTATATATGTATGTATACTTGTGTTTTATGAATGCGACTTGTTTTAGTTGGCTTTATTTTGGAAGCGTTTGCAAGTATATATTTTTACTTGTGTATGCAAATGAAAATTTATTTTCCAGAATTCACTATCTGTGCACACATATTGGTACGATATTAGTTATATTTACATATGTATGTACGTACCCACACACATCACTATCACATACATACATACACACATCCATATGTAACGGGTGATTTTTTTGAGGTTAGGATTTTCATGCATT
>NW_016176995.1:0-8827 GCF_001687245.7 Rhagoletis zephyria | reverse complement strand
CAGACAAATTCAGCGAAACAAATGCGAAAATTACTTTCTAATTTTTGTATAAAAAAGCGTTAAAAAGAAGTGTAGGGATTTTATTTTTTCACTTACAAAATTTTGGTTATTTTTCAGTTAATGAATAGAAGTATTCGACCAAAGATGGACTTAAAAAAAAAAATAAAATTGTTACAAACCGATGACTGAGATTCCAGACTCAGTAACTGGTGGAGGACTGAGAGGGTGGCCTGCGTTGCCAAAAGTGGCAACGCATACCAAATGGAATACAGGCCAATTAGCCTAACATCGTTTCTTGAAAAGACCATGGAGAGGCTAATAGACGTATACATCAAGCACCTTATTTCAAAGGCACAACACACCTACATGAAAGGAATATCGGTAGATACCGCCCTACACATTGTTGTTAGACGAATGGAATCGACTCTGGAGAACGGGGAATTCGTGGTGGGTGTCTTCCTGGACATAACGGGGGCATTCCACAATGTCTCAACGTAAGCCAGTTTGGATGGAATGACAACGATAAAGGTTCATCCCGTAATTTCGTCGACTTTACTTGGACGGATTGACTATGTTATTCCGGATCTGCACCTTAGGATGAACGGATCGAAGATGGAGAAGGGCAGCAGTCGTATGCGCGGAGATCGGCTTTAACAAATCTTATAAACTGCCAAACTATTGCAGCATTTTCCAGGTGCAGGTATTTGCCATAAGGACTGTGGTTCCGGCAGGAAGAGAGCCACTGAACCACGTTGAGATGGTGACACGCCGTTGGCCGGAAATGGTGGCGGGTGTGGAAGCAGTGGTCGCGTTCTAAAGAGTTCAGGAAAGGGACATAATCAGCACAGGAAACAAAGGCAAGCAGTAGGCTTCTTCTAAGGCCCAGGAAGAGGTTATAAATATGCGATCAATGAAGTTGACATTGGCAGAAGAGCGAGATGTGTCCCGACTACGGAAGTGTTGGCAGGAGGTTCCGGATTTAGCAGTTGTAATGCGAGGATTAGAGATGAGGAAACGTCCGATCAGGAAGGAAGTGTCAGCGGAAAGCAACATGGCAAAGGCATACTGGGAACAATGGCACAGTTTTAAGATGGTATCTGGTTACATGTATCGAATATGGGAAAGCGAAAATGGCCGATGCATTCGCAATCAGGTGATTGTTCCAACGGAAAAAGTTCCGAACGTTCTCATTAGTGACGTGCTGAGACAATACTTTTAAATATTGATCGATATTCGGTACCGATTTAAAAAGTATCCAATACACTCGATACTTGGTACCGAAACGTTTAGTTTTCGAATAAAAGCGCACATAGGCCAAAAATATGGAAAAAAAGGTTCAGGGGAGACTCGCCTATCAAAACCCGAAGGTAGGAGCCAATAGAGCTTTGAATATTGATTCAAATGAAAGATGTGTATACGTCGATTCGAGGCCATAATGCCGAGAAACTCTTACTTGTTTGAAGTATTTTTGTTCCAGCTGAATCGGACGATATAATTTTTGTAGGCCTGGGGGCAGATTCTGTAACCAGTTAGCGACAATTTTCGAATCGGTAATCGGTTTTGTTGACGTATTACAGAATCTCCCCCCTAAAAAACTTCTTCATCCGTCAAAGCATTTTTCTTAAACCTTGGATCGACTAAAATTAAAACTGATAAAGTAATTTTTCTCTGTTGCAATAAGTTAAAGTGTTTTAGCCGATATCATATAAATTTGTAATGAAGGTTTTTTCTGAACTTGAAGTGTATATAATGGCGAAGTTTAATGTAAAAAATCGGTATCGGGTACCGAAAAAGAAGTATAGGGTACAGAAATATTTTTTAGGCATTGGGTACCGACAATTCAGCAAATCACTAGTTCTTATCTAGTTCCACAGAATTTCGAATCGAGAGCACTTGGGAATCAAGGAAACCCTACCGAGCATTAAGAAGAGATTCAATTAGGTTGGCCTCCGTCAGTCAGTCAAAGAGTGGGTAGGAAGATATGCTATGTTTTTTGCAGCTAAACGATCGAAGCCTGGGAGTCATGGACAGAAAAAGCGAACAGCTGGACAAAGCGAACAACAAGGGAATGACAGAATGGGCGATAAAAGATGCGGGATCTCTGTTAACGAGAGACGTCAAATGTTCGATAACTTTCGATCAGAACCTTCTAAAATAGCACGGTATATAAAGGCAGTGCTACAGCGCACGCGAGGTTCAGTTGCGATTCAGCAAGCTACAAGCTCAGTTGTAAAACAGAGATCAATTGGTTTAGCAAGTTTTGTAAAGTGTTGTTATTGCTTTAATAAGCCGTTGAGCGTTTATTAAACAATCCAGTAATAAAAACCCGAAGGATTTTGGGAAAACCGTCAAGTATTCGAGGATAATCGCAACAATAAGCTAAATAAATTATTAAAAGAGCGGTATCAAACGAAGGGGTTTGGAAAAGCTTTATTTCAGAACTATATTTAGAAGCATTGCCACGTATTTGAAAAATCATATTCACCTTAATTCATCGATTAATTTAAATATGTATTACAATTCCGGACTAAAGAAATTTAGCAAGATTTTAGTTTTAAAACACTTTTGAAAAGGGTTGCCACCCGTTTGAAAGATCCAATTTAGTTAACTTATACACAAGATATGCAAATGATATATCTTCATACCATTTTCGACCGGAGGAGGAACGCCTTAGTTTGAAAATACTTTTGATTACGGTTGCCACTTATCTGAAAAGTCATATCTATTTAACTATATACATATATATTTATATACATATGTATATAATACCCGAAGGTGATGAAGGTTATGAATGTCATCAGTTCTGCACCGTTCCATCGAACTTCCAAAATGAGACGTGAAATAGTGTTTTAGTTTTTGAAGCTATATTTTTTTTATCGGTACAAGGTGATTTAAAATAAGAGAAACTGAACCACGCGAGACTTCTCTCCACTCAGAAATGGCTGGACGGATTTAGATGCAATTTGACACACGCATCACCTATAACTGTGACTAACATTTGGAATATTTTTTAGGTTCTTTTAAAAGGGTTGCCGCATGCTTAAAATTTTTAATTTCTTTCACTTGTAATATACTTAGTAATACAGCTAATAGAGAAAGAAGAATTCATTGGGGCGTGGAATTCACACGCAACTTTTCTTTTATATAGTTGAGTAACTAGTTTAAACAAGCAACTATAGAAATATAACCACTGATTGCTTTAAAAATTCTTCGCGATTCTTCGCACTTTTCAGCCAATGTCATCTTCTTTGAAAAATATTTACTTATTAAGTACAGTTAAAAATGTAAGCATGTTGACTCAGATTAAAATATAATTTTTTTAGGGGCTTCATTAGATAAAAGAAGTAAAAAATTACAAAGCTCGCCACATATTAATATTGAATATCTCAGTATAAATATTTCATGAAAAAATAAACAAATAACAAGCAATAGAGGCGAACAACAAATTACTCAATGGCATGTTAGCAAACTCAAACACACACACACATTTCGATGCCCACTTACATACATATCTGCTCATAATCGACAACAAATAGAGCAGGCCGCATGAAAACTCAAAATAACCGCATATTTGCGCTCAAAACAAACGTAAATGTTGCGTATACGACCTGAGCACCGGTAGAATATCTGCAAACACATAGTTGTCTCGCTCTGACGCTACCAGCTCATGAGAGCCGAAATGCCGCTCAAAAATGCTAAAACGATGAGCAAACAAAAAAGGGAAAAAATCAATTAAAATGCACTTGAGCGTATTTATGGCGAAAACGAAACCAAAAACGACGCCGACTAAGGACAGACGACGGATGATGAATTACAGAAAATGGAGGAGGCGGGCGAGGGCTATTGCAAAGTGCCTTTAGACTAGAGGTATACGCCGCCGAGCCACGCCGCCGCCGCCGCCGTTTTTTGTCATTCCTCACGCGCCGCCGCCGAGTTACGAAAATATCGGCGCGGCGGCGGCGGCGGCGGCGTTCGGCGCCTAAGGAATTTTGTACAAAATTTTCATGATGTATGTACATTGAATACATCGTTTGAAGGAACTAAATATTACTTGTATAAAAACACAATTTTACGAAATGAAAATTACATTTTTAAATAAGTTTTTTTTTGCATAATTTGGGCCACTGGACAAGAGTATGATCCCCTTTATTTTTTCCAAAAATAGCATAACTTAGAAAAAACATAGGTAACATATTTTTTGACGACAGCGTTTATTACAGTTAAATTAGGGTCAAATACTGGTAATCTAACGATTTTTTTCCGCAGTAGACAATTCTTTTCTATACTACAAAAATACTACTTTTTTATACACCTACTACAACAACAAGAAACTTATAACACATCAAAAACTTTAGCTCCAATATCTCAGAAAGCAGTTTTAATAGAAGCGGCCTCTTTGCATCTAACTCCTCAATTATTGAAGATAAATCAAAGACAAGTTGATTTTTCTATGTATTTTTTTAATATTTTAAACAAACACTTTTTTGCTAATATTTACATTCGTAAGTTATTTTATTCTGGGGTCCCACATACGTATACAAGTACTAGGTGGCTGTGTGAAAATTACGTTAGCATTCCTTAGTGGTGGTCAAACCCCAGGAAGGTTTTGCTCCCTCGCATCGCTATGTTTTCTACACAGGGTTAAAGTTCCCTCTTTATGGTAAACATTAGTATTATTTTTCATTACATTCGGTTCTCCTTAGAAAAATTTGGCGCTTCATATTTTAGTGGAAGTTTTAACCATCTATAAGCCATTTTTTTCAACAGTGGGTCAAAAAGTCCCATTCTGGTTCGAGTTGATAAGACTATTGCAAAAATTTATTGAGAGCGACATAAATTACCCCAATAACTAAACTTTAAACAAAATTGGTTTCTTTCAATTCAAATAGTACATCATCTGTAGAGGATATAGAGATCCGTGTGTGTATGTATGTATATACCTCAGACCATCTTCTGTTCGCCCACCAATCAGCGCCAGACACTCAACATTTTAATTCAAGTAGGAAGTAACAATATTTAAATTTAAAACTAATTCAATAATGAAATAAATAGAATTATAATAATAGAATAATTGGCATGGCGAATGCCTAACGCTGGCGAGTTGAAATGATAAGATTAGTAGCCTCATGGCTCTTTGAAATCTACCTTATGAGAAGTAGCGCCGGCGTTTCCAGACGCGCCGGCGTCGCCGCCGCCGCCGAATATTTTTGACGTTGACCACGCCGCCGCCGCAAAGCCTGTCGGCGTAAACCTCTACTTTAGACACCCCTGAAATGAAAGCTGACAGTGCCTAACTACCTACATACATATGTATGCGAATACCTACAACAGTAATAGCAACAATAATGGGCAAATAGCCCATAGGAGTGAAATCTTTTTTCTAAAATTGAAAAATGTGGGCTTTGCCAGAAACAGAAAGTTCGTTTTGCACATATGTACTATGAAACTCAAATCAAGCGTTAAAATATAATATCACGTAGTGATGAGCTTTCTCACTTTAATCAAATAAACTTTAAAACAATTTACCATGCAACATAAAACTCGTTAAACTCAATAAATCAATTTATTTATCATTTAGACACTCATGTTGTTTATTTGTGGCACGTACGCTATTCTGTTGGATGTGAGGTATGTTTTTTGACATAGCTCACGTAAATTTTATTGTGAAAATATTTGGTTCTAAAACACCAGAATGATTCTTATAACAAACAACAGCTATTTAAGTTATTCCAAACCGCCTTTTAATTCCTCTTAGTTCTTATAGATACATACTTATGTATTTATGGAAAACCCTTGTTGTTGTTGTTGTTGTTGCACTGCTAAGCCCCGCCTATTTCGGATTGTCCATCAATCCATTGTCGTCAAGCTCAACTAACGGTAGGCCCAATAAATGGACAGTTTCGACGGGTAGAGGGGTGTTAGTTGAGTGGGATGGAGCTGGCATGTGAATAGGTAGGGCTAGTGATGGGGGTTCTGACAGTCTATTGCGCGATTGGTATTCATGCGTTGAGACTAGGAATTTCGTCTGATCCTTTTGTATCAGCTGTCAAGAGGAAGATGAAGTGGAACCATCGTCACACTGATGATTGCACCCTGCATATGTTACTTTCGCACGTTGTATACTTTTAGGCCCTACAGCTTTACATTTAGAGGATTTTGGCGACGAAATTTTAGCGTAGCGATTGTCAAAATTCCAGTACAGATTTGATCTATTGTGTCCTCTATTTCAACTTTAGTTGTATAGTGTACACAAAAATTGTAATAATCTCTGCTGCGAAATCTGCACTGGGTCCAAATCGCTGAACGTGTAGTCGTTTAAAAATCTGGCTCTGCGATCAGCTAATGTTGGGCAGGTGACCTTTTAGTGCTCGACATAATGTTTCCTACTTAACGTGAGCTCAGATTCAACTAGGATTTTGTCACTGAAGCTAAGGAACTTCTCTGAGTAATGGTGTTCGTCTAACTTGTGATAATGAATAGCAGTGCAAGATATTGGCCACTTGTTGAGGTCGTTCTGAATTCCGTTGTTATGGAATCCAAGAAATGGGCTAGGTCCAACAAAAGGTGTGTCTGCCAATTTTTAACTTGAAATTCCGCTTTTGCATTGCCATCATGATCCTATTCTGGGTGTCAGATCATAAAGATAAATTTATTTGAATAAATTGAGTAAAAGGTGCGAAATTTTAGGAAAAAGCAATTGCTTAGTTTTTATTGCCAATGCCCATTGAGTGCTCAATTGCACTCTATAAGGGCTTTTGATGAGAGATGTAGCTATCTAGAGCTTTGAGGGCAGATAGGCATCTCCATGTACGTATACAAACTTTATTTTCCTTGTTTTAAATAGCTACTACTCACGGCTGCGCAATTATGTAGGAGCTGTTGTTAACACTAAGCTAATAGCTTTAAACTAAGACGTTTTCTGAACCCCAATCCCTACACAGTATATCATAATGATGTTAAGCTACAGTTTATATGATTAAAATCCATCACTTCTCGAAATAAGACTCTAAGTGGGCAAGCGGTGAAGTTTCCAAAGCATTGAAACGACCTTCGAAATTGGCATTAGCAAGCTTAGCATGACGTCTTCTAAACAGTAAAGCAATTTTTCGAACTCCCAGTTTCCTTTTCCATGTACCTGACCAGATTCATTTTAATTGATCTAGGGGAGCACCGATGTCTCTTCGTTTTTCGGTCATGACAGATCTAGATAATGGTTCTGTTTACATATTATGTATATTAATTATATTAATTTATCGTTACTCCATTCATAAAACATATAAGTTGTCGACATGGGGGTGAGTAGAATTGTGAGACTTTCACCACTTATGAAAAAATAGGAATTGAATTCTGAACTCATTCATATACTCGAAGATTATGGAACGCTTAACTTCTCTGTATGCTTCACTGTCTTGAAATGCCCAGTGGGAACTCTTGTAGGTATAGATTAATTCTCTTTTTTTTAAGAGAAATGGCCATCTCGTGTTCGAATCGTGATCCACGACAGCGGCAACTTTAACGGGTTCGTATATACCTTGTCCGCGCAACTCATCTATCATGCAAATTAAATTCATATCCTTATTTCCTGGGAAGTAAATGTTGTGAAGGCATTTCTGTTAAGTCATATTTTGTCGAGTTCGGCAACATTTCAGAACAAGTTGTTGTCAGCAGTTTTTTTTTTAGGATGTTTAACAGAGGAGATTAGACAATAAGCAATCGCATATAAGCCTACTTAATATATTTTACAATATTCTAGTTATATACGTTCCATTCAGCCTCACAGTGCACTGTGCCTGCGCTGGATCGCCAAGCTTCGCCGCCACCTTTCAGCCGCTTATTCAACCATTCAAGCGTTTATTTAACTGGCTGCCTGCCTGGCTAGTTGCTGTTAACATAATTACATATGTACATACACACACATACATATNCACGCGCCGCAGCGAACGCAATGCCATGCAAAAGTTCATAGAAGTGTCATGTCGGTCGATTTCTATTTATTTATTTATTTAATTTTGTAGTGTATGGTGTGTGTTGTGTAGTAACAAATTTATTTATTTTCATTTTAAAATTGTTTTCATTCGCTACAATAAAGCTTAAGTACACGCTTTGCTGGCCAGACATTTGTGAAAAACTTGCTGTTTTCATTAGACCACCAGCCACAGTGTCATCACAACGCCCCACGCGCTCGCCACCAACAGCTTGGCTACCTATCATCATCGCACTAATGCTTGCACTTTTTTACTCTACCCGATTTTGTTGAAGTGCTTCTTCGACTACTTATTTTATATCTAATTAGATTTGGCATTATTGGTTGGCCGCTCTCAATTCGGTAGCCGCTTATGCTTTCTCGTATGTATTTCTGTGCCTAAGTGGGTACTTTGTACCATATTTAATTATGTGGTTGTGTACTTTGCTCGTACTATGTTGTATATATGTATGTATGATTGTTTGTACTTATTTATGTACATTTAGATATAGCGGTATTAGCTTGACATTTGGGCCACTTTCTGCGCTGAGGTTCAACAACTTTTCCTACGATTTGCCTTTTACCACAAAATAAACGAAAGTGCAACGAAAAGCTCACAGCAAAGAAGAACATTACACAGGTACTTGGCGGGGTTGCAAGTGATAATGGTAAAACCGAACAGAAGAAGTAGGTGGTAGATAAGTATATAGTGCTTAGCATAACTATACGACACCCACACTTTGATACATTTTGACTATTTATTTTTTACTATGTAATTTCAATTATTTTTTGAAAAAAATTTATTTAATTCTATCAAAAAAAATACAAATCTAAGTTTCAAACTTTGTATGAAAATAAAAATAA
>NW_016176994.1:0-8827 GCF_001687245.7 Rhagoletis zephyria | reverse complement strand
TGAACTCGGTGCTTTTTGTTATTGCATAGGTTTTTAATGCTGGTTTTATTGCTGGTTATATGGTACTGTTGCTGAAATGCAGCAACTTTTTAATCTTTTTGGCTTTAACTTAAAAGCAATTCTGGCTAAGATATTTAGTTGCAAGCTAGTTTGGAATATTTTGTTTATTCTGACACGAAAGTCTTACAAAACAAAGCACCCTTGCCAACTATCGTGGTGTAAAGGTCTATTGACAGAAAGCACTTGAAAATGTTTCGAATGGAGATGCTCCAACAATCGCAATGACCTAGTGAGCAAAGCACAAGCGTTCCTTTTCTTCCTTTAATTTAGTTATTTTTTTGTTTTTTTATTTTTATTTTTGAACTTATTGTTTCAAGAATAAAAACATATCTTAATGTATTTTCTTTCTTTACTGATTGCTTTTATACAAGTTTTTTTAATTCTTAGATTTTATTGTTTTGAAAAGAAAAAAAAATTTTTCAATTTCATTTAATTTTTAAAGCTTATTTTATTCTTTCCCTTTTTTATTTTTTTATTTTGGCTTTTGATTCATTTTTATTTTTTTAGTTTGTAGATTTTATTGGTTTAAAAACACAATTTATTAAAATTTCATTTTACTTTTAACCTTAAACTTATTTTATTTTTCTATAGAAAATTTTAATTTTATGATTTTTTTGTTTTAAAAATAAATATATTTCGTTTATTTCATTTAGTTAGAAATTCTAACGTTTTTCTTCTTATTTTAATTATTATTTTTTGTCTACTAATTTAGTTTGCTTTTAAGTTTTAGATTTAATTTTTTTTAAATGAAGGTTTTAAATTTCGTTTAACTTTTAGACCTTATTTTAATTCTTTGTTCTTTATTTAATTTCATTTAATTTTTATAAACTTTGTATATTTATTTTCTTTTTCTTTAATTTTGTTTATTTTCTTTTTTTATTTATTTTTTTTAACTGTTAGATCTGTTATTTTAAAAATACAAGTTTTTTATTTCATTACACTTTTAGGAATCAATAAATAGATTTATTTTGGAACGAATTTGCGTGATCCCTTGTCAAGCTTGGTTTGCAGACAAACCGGTTTCGGCGTTGTGCCATCTTCAGTGTCATTTTTCGTTCTGCAAACCAAGCTTGACAAGGGATGACGGAAATTCGTTCCAAAATAAATCATCTTACCGCCCTGTCGGAAAAATCAACCAACACCAAAATATTTATTCTTTTTATTTTTCTTATTCACCGGGTGAGGCAAAAGTAAAAAAAATTTAGGGTTGCCATCTGATAAAAATTTTAGTGGCTTAAATATGTATGGACATAAATATCTCGAGTAAAATATTGCAACGCATCCTGCAAATGAAAGACATTTAAATGCACTCTTAGCCAGAAGTAATACTTTTGATGAGGTTGCCAACTATTAAAAATTCTATGTATGGGGCGTTTTATATCAAAACGGACGGGGTTTGCACTTCATGTTTTTGATTTGTTTCAAATTTTTAGGCTTGTTGCATAAACATAAATAATAAATAAATTTGAAATTTGAGTTTATTAAATACATTTTTAAAAACTTTACACCGCAAAAACAAAAACAAAAAAAAATTTCCCAAAAAAAATTTGAAAAAACCATTTTAAAATTTTTCACATACAAAATTAGTTTTGAAAATATCAAAACGAAATTATTTAAAAAAAAATTGAAAAAAATCACGAAGGTAGGTAAGTAGTGCGCAATATTTAAGTGTAGTATTATGGGATGCACTCTACAATAATTTGAGTTATGAATTTTTTTTACACCGAACTTGAGTAAAATGAGTACATTACAAATTTACAAATTTTAAAAATTTTTTTTTTTCAGAATTGTTTTGAGTATACAGTTTTTTAGCCCTTTAAATTTTAGTACAATAAAGTGCAAGTTTTAAGCGATTGCAAAACTGCCGTTATTTTTTTAATTTTCTTTGAAAACGGTTTTGCGCATTTTTTCCATAAGCGATAAATCAGTAACTACTGAAGCTAATTGACTCAAAATGACAACTGACCGAAAAATTTAACTACTATAAATATTTGGATTTTGGGCGTGGCGCCGCCCACTTATGACCACAAATGTGTATCTCGGTACCCGATTTATCAATTTTTACCAAACTTGGTGTACTTAATAACCATGGTACGAAAAAGCAATTCGTTGAAAATTAATCAAATCGGACTCAAATTACACCGGCTACCCGGATATACGAAAACTCCTATATTTCAATAACTGAGGTCGTTAATTTACTTTACTTTTAATACTTACAAAAATCTCTTAACAACAAATAAGACTGCTATAGACTTTAAAGTAGTCTAAAGAAAGTTGGAACGACAATAGATGATATCTGCGCCGGGTATATAAAATTCGGTTTCGCCCGAACTTACACTTCTTTACTTGTTTTCTTTAATTTGCATTCTATTGTTTTAAAAAAATAGTTTTTAATTACAGTTGTGGTTTAATAATAATAATAGATTGGCGCTTACACACATATGTTAGTGTTGGGCCAAGCTTCTCCTCCGAATTTCAATATGCCTTGAGTTGCATACATTTTTACATCCAATTACTTCTCATCTTACCACAGCCTACCGCCTCAGTCACACAAATTCAAAAATAATGCTTTCTGTACCCTTTTTTATATTTATTATCTATCGTATTTTAACTTTTATTTGCATTCAAATATCGAGTTTCATGGCTTAAACTATTTACTACCTTTTTGAGTACCCGCTGAATATTTTAATGTCGGGCAACCTAACAAATCTCAGTTTTTCCTGTTTCTTGTCTGGCATTTAGCTGCACTGGCGCGACATCGCGATTATTTATGCATGCAACAAAATGAGGTGACACGAACACTTAGAACACAAACAAAAAAATAAATAAATACATGAATAGGTAAACAGCAGCGAGCCACACACGCCATTGTATTCTGGAAGCTTGGTTTTTTCATAGCCAGCACGATGGCGCTGTCTGCCGCCAATAACCATGCAAGATGTTCTTTTGTTGCGCGCAGTGATTTTTATGAATAACTTGTACTTGTGTGGCGCAACATTGGAGCATTGTAAATGCAACTATTTATTATTAATTAACCATTTGACATCTTCAGCTGGGCTATTTATTGCCTGCATAGACATAGGCAGCACGGCGGACGACCACAACAGGTATGCAGATGCATACAAAGCAAACAAATGCCAAAAGCTTAAGCTCATCAACAAGAGTGTATAGTTAAATTTTTTAATGAACTGAATTTTGCAAACTTAACTCGTTGTTTATAGCTAAAGTATTATCTATTCCATTTTGTATAAATTTTTTATCGACTGTGCATAATATGTTGGTTTGGTGTTTTTTGTTGGCCGAGTCAGTTTGGTATGGTGTCAGGTCACATTGGCCTTCAACTGCATTGGCTATTCAACTGTTTATCACAGCCAATGCGGCAAAACAACTTTCAATTGTAAGTGCGCGGAGTCAACAACAAGCGATAAGCATATGCATTTGTACATATGTATGTATATACACATATGATCTTATAGGTACGTATACATATTAGGGTGGGCCGAAAATGCATGTGAAAAAGCAAAGTCGGAATTTTAATGCTCTTACCCCCTAGGATTGTTCAACACCGAAAAAATTATACTCCTCTTTTTTATTTTGAAATCAAAAAATATTTAGAGGTCGCTCAGAGCGCTCAAAATTGTTCATACATTTTATATGCGGAAGAAATCAGTTTTCGTAGAAGTGGTATACAATTAGTGAAAACTTTGCTTCTCTTCAGGAGACTTCCAATAACAATACCTAACTATTTATTATACAATTTTTAAATTCTGGCGATTTTTTATGGGACCGCCATAAATTTTTGACTATATAAAATGGTTGAATAAATAATTGTGTTTTATTACTAAATTTCTGCCGAAGAGAAACAAAGTTTTCCGATTGGAAAATATAAATTTTCAAGGATTCTATACCATTTCTACGAAACTCTTTTTCCCCGTATAAAATACATGGAAAATCAATGGTATAGTCTTTTCGGTATAGCTCTAGGGGGTGAGAGTATCAAAATTCCGACTTTACTTTTTTTTGGAGCACCCTAATGTGCAAACATATGCAATAGCAAATAAAAGCTATGTGCATGCAATAAAATATGTATGTTTTTTAAGTTTAATTTTAAACATTGTACATTAATTTTTTAGTTAGTAAATTAAATTGTTAACTGCTTCGACATCAAAATCGCGCTGACAATGCTGTCGCATGTTTGGTAATCGTCGGCTTAACGTCGCAAATGAACCGCAAATAATTATGTTTAGTACACAGATATTTTTAATTTACATGCATAGATGTATACCAGAGGTTCCCAAACATATTTTTCTCGTAGACCCCTTTGAAAACTTTACTGGTTTCGGTGGTTCACTGATGCTCATTTCTAACATATTCCCAAAGCTAATCAAAATATGTGAAGATTAAATCTAATGATGTAATTTAGCATCGCAAGTGAGTTCCAAAATTAAATTCGGAGTTGAAAATAAAAATAAAATAGCTTCTTGTGTTCTATTTATTAAAATAATGTGATAGAAATAGAACTATATAGAAATTCTAAATTCCAAAGGGCACACTTCTGTCTATGTAGAATATACCAGAGAAAATCTCGTCCAAATTCCTTAAGTAGTTTTCGATATGAGCTTATTCAAAGAATCTCTACTTTCCTTTCTACTATATATAGAAAATTTAAAAAGTTTTTAATAGGTGGCAGCCCTACTAAAAAAATTAAAACTTGTATGTATGCCCTTTCATCTGGTATCTCATTTTGTTATCCAAAGGACGGTGAAAATCTTTTAATTTCTCAAACGGTGGCAACCCTATTCAGAAAAATAATGCATTATTGCATATCTAGAGGCTAAGTCTTTTCATTTGACAGTGACGATGCAGGGCTGATGTTTACTATGATTGAATATAGTGATTTTATTAACATGTGGCAACCCTGCTCAAAAAAATAAAACATTAGTGCTTTTCTAGAAGCCAATGCCTTTCATTTGACGTCTCATCCTTTGTAATCCAACGATCGGTGCGGATCTAATAGTTTTTTAGACAGGTGGCAGCCCTGTTAAACTTCTAAATAAAAAGGTCACTCGATGCAGAGTATATTAGAGAAAATATCGTCAAAATCCGAATAATACTATGTATACTACTATTTATAGATGCGCTTGCTGGTAATTGATTCTATTCTGGAGCTTGTTCTGCGATTCTGGGTATATTGACCTAATTTGGCAAATCCCATTATTTCTTGTTTCCGATCCCGAAAACTACTGCTTAGTGCTATCTCAGTCTCGAATTTATTCTCTTTCCTTTAGTTGAGCTTCAAATTTATCCTGTGTTCCCAATTTAATTTCATTTAAAGTTTCTAACATATTCATATATCTTTTTCTTTTAATTTAATTTTAAGAAATGTATATTTTTTCTGTTTTTTTATTAAATTTTGTTTTTCCGAACATGGTGGTGAGTTTAAAGACAATTGCTAAAATCTTGGAAAATAAATGTTATTCAGCACCAGAATAGTTTTTCTTCTGCTAGTTTTTCCGTATCAAGGTGTTGGATTTTTCTAAAATAATTTAATTCAATAAAATTAAAGTACTATAGTCAAGTGCTATTTATGCGACATAGGGGCATTGCATAGGAAATTTCCAACCGGAATTTTTCATAATTTATCTAATAAGTTTTTCTACGAAGATTCACCACAGAACATTAACCAGAAACAGGAACAAGTAAATAATTGTTGCTATACCTAATTGCTGTCTTTCGTTTGAGTACTCATACTTGTGAGCTCCCAACACAATTTTCCACACATCATTCATACAAAATATTTAGGTCGTTGGCTTTAATTTGCAATTAGAAAATAAATCTAGCAATTTGCGAAAGTAGTTCAACAACTGGCATTCCCACAATTAGCTGTTTGAAGAATAAATAGAAATATGATGAGTACAAAAAAGTATACCATAATACTTTATATGTACCTACTAGTGTGCTCCATTATTCGCCTTTTTTCCAATTCAGTTGTCGAGTTATTCGAAAAATTGCAATTTGAAAAAATTCGGTTCCCGATTTTGAAATTAATAAGAAAATGGATAAACCGGTTTTCTTTTACATAATTTTCATATGGTGAACATGCTTAATTTGGTATGAAGTTGTGCCCGAACAATAAAATAAAAGTATTGACAGTAAATATAGCTTTTATTAAGAAAAGAGCAAAGCTAAATAAGTACAAAGTTTTTTTATATCAAAATTAGAACAAATAAAAATTTGTAAAAATTCACGTTTGGTCTTATATTAACCTTTTTTTTAATAATTTTTATTGACATTTTTCGAATTTGAGTAGTGTTCTTGTCACCGAGTGATCCATGCTTCAATTTCTGGCCCCACCAACAGAAAAAAAAGTTTTTTTTTTCTAATGGCGGTCGCCCCCGGCTGACAATGACAAACCTCCGCTTGTACTTCTGCCATCGGAAAGCTTTTTCGGAGGAGGAGTAAAAGTGTAGATACCTCCATTTGTGTCACAACAGCAAGAAGCAGAACACGAATTGGAGGAGAAGCTCAGCCAAACACGTGGAAAAATATTCATTTATTGGAATCAAATAAATTTGGTATACTATTCGTTCCCAAATAAACCAGCACGTAATTTTAAAACTATTTACTGGTTTTCCTTTAAAATGGAAAAATCTTAAAAACTTCGAAGAACTAAAAATATAAAGATAAAGTTTTGTATGAAATGAAAAAAAAACTGGCTTGTTCGATAAAAAAAACTCCGGTTTATTCAATATTCGAAAAATCAAGATCTCAAAAAACCCGCCTATAGATATGGATATAGAAAACCGGCGTAAACCGGTTTGAAAAAACCGAGTTTTTCACCCTAGTATTTACACACATACTTACTGGTTTTTTTTTTTACTTTAGCGCGTACTTAGAGTTGGCGCTGCAATTTGAATTTCCTGCGTGCGATGAAGATACTCTTGAGAAAAATCAAGTAGAAATATGAGTAATTGTATTTGTATTTATGTACACACATAGCTACACGTACCACTTTGTATGCACATATTAACATATATGCATACGCTTGATTGCGGCTTGTGCAATGTAGAAAACCACACCAATTTAGTGCAAGCTAAAATAATATGATATGGTTTGAAGTTGAATCGTCAATGCCAACAACATTATTGAGAGTGGCGGACAAGACTGCCACCAAAAAAAAAAAAGGAAAAAACAAAAACACTGAAACGCTACAACAGCAACGAGTATGAATTGAAATGGCAGAATGAAAAAAATAATAATGACAATAACAACAACTACACGCATCAATGGTGGACTCAAATTGCAACACCCTGTGGCTGAGCAAAGCTACCAAAGAGGTGGAAGAAGGGAAAATGCAAAGCTCATTCCAACTCATTGCAAACCAAAAAATATGAAGCTGTCTCTTTGAGCTGTGCTGGGTGGAGTTGCGCTGCCCCACACGATTTGTTTTTTTTTTTTTTGCTGTTTGTTTGTTTTCAGTTCACTCTTTAGTACTCCTTCCACTGTTGCCGCTACAATTCTGAGCGCACCATTTATTCAAGTCACTGTGTTGCAGGCCATTTGGCTGCGCCACTGCATGCGCATGCGCAACTTGTGGTTCTCGGCTGATTATGGCCCGTTATGTTATGATTGCATTCCTGCTGCAAATACCGCAGCCTCCAACGCCCGCATCACCCAGAGGTGCCTGCTTAACACAAAGTTCAGTGTAATGCTGCGGAGCTAAGCTGAGCTGATTGTAAGTTGAGCAGTTGGGTTGAGTTGTTCTCGTTAAGGTTCAATTACAAAGAATTCGCTCGCTACGGCTTAAAAGCGTGCTGTTGTTATTGTTTTAAGTTTTTCTGCATTTCTTACAGTACTTGCATTTTTCTTTATTATTATTTTTTCTTGTCTTAAGCTTTTGCTTTTTTTCTTATTTCTTCTTCTTGCAAATGTTGCAACAGAAGTGCTGCGCATTATTATTATTGTTGCTAATGTTAGTGCTGGAAAATGTGTTGTGTTGCTCGCTGTTGGTGTGTTGTTGCTGCATATTGCTATTGCAGCTGCAATAATGATCGCTCAAGATGCTTAACCTTATTATTTTGATGTTAGCAGTGAGTTCTTGGAGTACCGTTTCCGGGCGTTGTTGCAGGTAGCTACTGTGTTCTTATTTTTATTTTTTTTAGATATTTGTTCAACGCGGTGTTGCAGAAAACTGTTTCACTGGCGATATGGGGTGTTACGGCTTATTGCCAGTAACGCTTCATTAATTTTTTTCATACTCTGCTTAAACTAATAAGCAGTGTCAAGCAATGTGGTTTTGTTTTTGGTAGATAAAACTTGGAGGAATAGAAAAAGGAAATATGTATAATTTTTTGTATAAGTATACATATACTCTTTCAGGGGTAAGTATATATTTAACGGACTACTGAATGATGATGTTTGATTGATGTTGATTAAGTAGAAATAATTAATTTCCCTGAAAAGGGAAATTTGTACTTTTCATACTGACAATGCCAAAAATGCCTTCCGTCTCAAGCTTGAAAAGTCAGATCCTGAATCAGAATCTGATAATTGAGGCTAAATCCACTGCCATTTCTAGTTACAAGATATTCCATAAATCAAGCGGTGAGAAGGTAATAGACGGATTTATGCCGAAAATTTTTTTTGATATTCGTATAAATAATAAGTTATCTATACATATAATAAAATTGTAACAGGTCGATGTCTGTACATTATAGATATTAAAGAAAAATTAATGTGGGGGGTCTTTTTTAAAGCACCAGAAGTC
>NW_016176993.1:0-8827 GCF_001687245.7 Rhagoletis zephyria | reverse complement strand
TGCATGAAAATCCTAACCTCAAAAAAATCACCCGTTACATACATACTTAAGTTTCTCCCCGTTCATTTGTCTAACCCTCATAGCTATCAACTTTTCGAATTCTAGTTTTCTAGTTCAACCATACTTTCCCCTCTAGAAAAATTGTACGAAAAAAAAAAAATATTTCAAGGCGTCAGATAATCTACTTTTTACTTACTTAACTTACTTTTTAAATTGTATACTAAAATACCGCCTAAAAAACGAGGGCACCTGTGCCACACTTCTTCTTTGGGCCGAAACCAAAAAACTTCGCCAGCTGCCTGCCTCTCTTCTTTGCGGATTTGCGCCAGTGGATCATCCCAAGTGCCGGCAGGTCCTTCTGCACTTGGTCATTCCATTGTGTTCGTGGGCGTGCTTGCTTTCGTTGTCCACCCATCGGTGCAGAGTCGATGGATCTTTTCACCAGAGCGTCGTTATCCATGCGTACAACATGTCCAAGCCAGCGGAATCGTTATATGTATTTTTATGCGCATAACTATGTCTATGTTGTTAAAAAGCAAGTACATTTCGTCATTCCATCTTCTTCGGTACACTCGGAACCTTCATCTTTGTTAGACATCGTCCACGTTTCTGCGCCACATAAAAGGACGGGCATGATGAGTGATTTGTAGAGCGCGATGTTCGTCGAGAGAGGGCTCTGCTTTTCAATTGCTTATCCAGCCCACTGCCATACAGATTGGCAATTCTTATAACGCTTTACAACATCAGATTGAAATAGAAGAAGATAAAGAATAATGAGGGGTGCATTCCATTGCATCTCAAGCGTGACATTTTCGCATGGCGATATTTTAATTCACTACCAGCGCTAAAGAAGTTTCGTTTTAAAAATAAGTCGACAAATGAACACGAGAGCTTGTTACAGTACACTTAAGCGGGTTTCACTGTATATATTCATATATACATACATACATACATACATACATACATACATACATACATACATACCATATGAAATACAAGCCGTGCTACTTGTTGCTGCAACGCTTAATAAGTCGTCCGGGTAATTCAGTTATTGACATGACTACTTTGACAGCCAAGATTGTAACTGCCTACGGCTAGCGCGTGCACTTTGACTTGGATCAGGAAGCCATTGCCGTTGCGCTTGCGCTGCGCGTTGAATGCGCAGTGGGCCCAGTCCGCTCCATGTGCGCTTATCGCACCTTCAGTGACTTCATCGCGCCACCATGCACGCGGCGGTAGGCGGTGGGTAGTTGGCGATTTGCCAGCAGACCACCGTCAGACGAAATAAAATAAATTGACAGGCATTTCTGGCAATGCGCCTTGTCGCGTTTCAATGCCGCATCGACGGTGCCGTCTCAATTACCAGGTGACGCTGGCGCGAAACATTTGTCGCGAGTCTCGGCGCTCATGACTTTTGGGGCACAGTTCCAGCTGCCACTTGGGCTGAGTGCGCCAAGTGCGGTGGCGGCAGCGGCAGCGGCAGCGGCAGCTTCGAACTTTCTATTATATAATAGAGTTTTTAGCTTGTGGCAGTGTGAAAATTGCGCTACTTTGCAACAGCTGCCACCGCTGCTTTTTTTGCTTGCTCTTTCTATTGTAGTTACTATGTGGTTGCATAGTTGTGCGTACGAAGTGTAATGTGTGAATGCTTGTTGGAAAATTTGGCTTTTTGGATTCGGTGTTGGTATTTTGCGGTGGCGCAAGACAAATGAACTCAATGGTTTTGTAGCTTTCTTTTGGTTAATGTTGCACACTTACTTGGCGGTCAAATGTTAGTTTCGAAGGGCCTGACGATCGCTCGAGCATTTGTCTGTCCATAAGTCAGCTAGTTGGCTGCTCATATGGTGAATGACTGACCGTCCTAGTTGCTTGCGCCGGCCCTTACCGAGTTACTGCGCAGTTTTGGGGCTCATAAAGATGTTGCAATAACTCGCCTAATGACTCGGACGGTTGTTGGCAATCACCCCATTTGGCTACTCTGAATATGATAGCGCTCGTTTCTCCATTCGTAACATTGCCTACATACATACATACATAACTACATACGTAATGCTTATTTACAGTAGTGGCCACATAATTAGGGACACTACTTACTTTTGAGTTTTGACCATTTATTTTTTCTTTATTGATTTTTAATTTGTTTTATAAAAATATAGTTTATACCATATGAAAAACCATGTAACTCAAAGTTTCTAACCTTGCGCAAGATTTATAAAAATTAGCCAAATTTCAAAAAAGGGTCATCTAATTTTGAAATTTTTTTTTCAGAATTTCTAGAAAAAAATCGTTGTGCAGCCAAGAATTTTCGTTTATTTTTGAAATTTGTTTTTGCTGACGGTGTTGCTCATTTTCTCCCATATGAAGAAATTGTTTGAACATACATACATACTTTGTACGGAAAATAATGCGTAACACCGTCACAAAAGAAATCATCCACATCGATAACCATGTCACTCAAAGTTTCAAACCTTCCACAAGATATTATAAAAATTCGCAAAATTTCAAAATATTGCCATTCTTTTAGAATTTTTTTTACAATTTTGAAATTTGGTGATTTTATAAAAATCTTGTGGAAGGTTTGCAACTTTGAGTTACATGTTTTTCGTTTTGGTATAAACTATATTTTTCTAAAAAAAATAAATTCAAAATAATATAGATTGGCGAGCTGCGACTTCATTTTTTGTGGCGTTTTACGCCGACTCCGAACGGCGGTTGTACTTTTAGGAGAAGCCATTTTTCATGGCAGCAATACACTAGGAGGTTTGCCATTGCCGGCCGAGAGGCGAGCGCTATTAGAAAAAAACTTTTTATTTTCATTTGTTTTTGTTGTTAGTCGGAAACTGGGCTCGATCCCAGGCCTTACGGAATGGTGGTACACCACAGCTGGCGCCGAATTAAAAAAAAAAAATAAAATAAATGGTCAAAACTTATGTGCCCCACTGTACATGGATGAAAGTATGTATGTATGTATGTATGTTTTATGCCTAAAATTTTTCAAGTTTTATTTTCTTTATAATTACAGACATTTTCATTTCGTGATTTTGTTTGTAGAGCCCCAAAAAGAAAACACAAAGTGAAATCCGATTTTTCATAATAAAGTAAAAATCGAAAGTCTAGGTACTCACCCGCCTGTCTGCGGCTCATCAGCCTTTTTGGAAAAGGGTGCGCAGCTGGTCGGCAAATATTCGATGGGATTGCGACAAAGCGATGCGATTGTTTTCGGTGCTGAAGAAATAGATATTTACAGCTTTTGAAATATTGTTGCGCATTAACTTTGGAGCACCATAACAATTAGGGACAGGCTGTATGAATTAGATGCTGCGTCGATGCGCATGCGCATATGGTCAAAACTGTGTACGTGTACATATTTATGTATGTATGTAATATGTGTTGTATGATCGCGATTTATGTGGGTGCTGGAGTGAATGAAGAATAAGACACAGGCGATGCAACTGAAGTGCACTTATTTTCCTCCCTCTATTTGCAATACATTAATATGTACTGATAGACAGCTTGATATATGTACGCTACTAAATGCTTGTTTTCGCTATGTCAAATTCAATAGAATTTGCTGTCAAATAAGTGAAAACCGATTGTCAACAAAGGCCTTTAGACGTATGCATGCGATGCTTAATCGGCTATCTGTCCGTTTTCGCCCATAATATCATCGGTAAAGGTATGGATAAAGGAGATAAAGTTGTGTCTAAATAGGTCGTAAAAATTTTACATAGTTAAAACCAGCCTTAAGAATAAGCCTAAAGACGAATGCACAAACGAAGAGAGCTATTATGATGATGAGGGCGCAGACGAAGGCAAATAGGGAACAATAGGAAGGCGAATGGTAAGACTAGGGCCAATAGTAAGAGCTATAAATATGTAGGTACTAATTCTTGCTGTATGAGTTGATCGAATGAAGTTTCACTTTCGGAGTGTGTCCTAGCGCCCTTTATTATTTTAAGACATATCTGGAAGTACGAGTCATTCGTACGCGTCGCCCTAACCTAACCTATGACATTTAGCCGTTTAACTAATTGATATTACTTCACAAAAGTACAGTGCCAGGGCATTGGACTTCGATGTCTCAAATCATAAAAACCATCAAGAGCAATACAATTCAATTTGTATACAGCGCTGGTACATAAAAATTTACACAATGTGCATTGGGTATACAAACATGGAGAGTGAATGCTCGCGAAACCTTTGATGGAGCTTTGCAGTGATTGCTAAATATAAGTTAAAGCTTTCCTAACCTGCGATTGCGGTTTTCGTTCAGTTCTTAAATATTCTATGAAATAATAAAATAACTTTCTCAAGCAAATATATGTATGTATATATCATTCCGCAGGTGATGAACTTAAACTATTGTTGTACTTACATATGTATATGTATACACTTCGCTCCATTGCCAATTGCCTTGGCCCATCTTCGTAACTCGAGTGCCAATCGCCGGTGCTTTAACTGAGTACAATAGCATTGGTGGATGGCGCGATTTCTTTTCACCAGCAAAGTGGCTTTATTTCAATGTAACCATTTGTTGGCAGTTAGCTGAAAGACAATATCTACATTGGTCTAAGCATGTTGTCTCGCGAGATTTCGCTGTGATTCTTCTGGCTGGTCGCAAATAAGGGCATCAATGCTACAACTAGTCTGCCGCGCCGCTTGGAGATCAGCCTGTCTTGACGGTGTTGGCGAATGGATGGCTTTCTTCGCAAGCGGCTGGTTGTTGGCTGTTGGCTGTTAGCCTTGATTTAACCAGTACGTTGAATTTTTCAGTGGAAAATCAAAGAATTCTGCGCATTTCCTTGGGAACGATGAGCCGCTTTGGAATTGCACTGATGATCGCACATTTCGCTTTGCTGTGCGAATGACTTTGAAATTGTTGTCGGCAAATTTATTGGACATACATAGATAAATGTGTACACGGTTAAAAAGTTCGGTTTTAATTTTAAACTTTTTAGACTACATATATGACCAAACTAAATTTAGTTTGAAATACAAACTTTCCAAGTTTAAATAAAAAGAGAACACATATCGAGCCCTAACCGCCAATATAACGCAAGCGACATTTTTTTCAAAATTTTCTTTTTGATGCAGAAATGTATCTAGATGCTCTAGGAATATTTCTGCATCAAAAAGAAAATTTTGAAAAAAATTTCGCTTACGTTATTTTGGCGGTTAGGGCTCGATATGTTAGGTTTAGAATTTAAACAAATCGGTTTAAATTTTAAACCCAAAAATTTTCTATTTCGGTATAGATTTCAAACAAAATTTTCTATATGTATATGAAACCTAGAAATCTAGAATTAAAAGATTTTACGTGTGATAGGGCGCATATTTGAAATCCCGAACTTTTTGGTTTTAATTTTAAACCATTCATAGAAAACATCATTTTCTCGGATGCTTGGACTAAACTTTAAACCTGAATATATTACAAATTGCTTAAAACTTATGATTGGTTAAAAAAGTAGACTATAAACGATTAAAAAAGGCAGCTCGGTTTAAAAATTGAACCCTAATTTTTTACCGTGTACATACATTGTATTTATCTATGTACGCACTTAAGAGTATATGTTGGTTTAGTCGTACATACATATGTACAGCGTGCCATACATACATATATCGCTCCACTGCTACGGAAATGCGTCGATTCGACGTGAAAGTTAAAGTGGAGACAGGATGTGCAGAAAAGATGAACTCGGTGAGGCTGCAATTGATTGGTATACCTATTCACAAAGCATTTAAAAGCCAAACGCAACAACATATGTATGTATGTATGTATATGCAGAATACATAAATATGTACATTAGTATGTAATAGGTTTGCTGTCAAGACTCGAAAATGCGATTGAGAGGACGATTTTATTTGCATTTAAAAGTTTGGCGCTTTTTATCTAAGTTCGTTTTGAACCTACATAGCTTCCTCCCGTAAATCAGTTTTAGAATAGATTTAGGTGGAAATGTAGGCGCGAATGTGAAGGTAAATTGTATTTTGACACCCCATCATGAATGACAAATGAAGTGAGTGAACTGCGCCTTTGAGGACGGACCATTGCCTGGGGCTTTAAGCTTTAATTGCCAGTAGGCGTTCGTATTCGAAGCGCAGTGGGAAGAAAAGAAGCTAACGCGATTAAAGCCAAAAGTCAAGTTGAAGTTGCTAAGTTGCTGGAGCCAACCCGGGGAGGCTGCTTTGCCACCAGTTGTTGGGTTAGTGCGTGGGTGGTCTCGTGGGTCTCTTCTTCGTTTTCATATTTTTTTCTTCGCCACCTTAAATGAGAATTCGCTGCAATGAACAACACAATCGTCGCTACCTTTGCCAATGTTGAATATTTTGATACATACTCGTTAATAGACATACAAAATATTGTATTTCCACGGCACTCCTTGCTCGTTGCTGAAGCAACTCAAATGCCAAGCCGCTCATCTGCAACCTCCGCTTCTTGTGCCTTTAGTTCGCACTTCAAATATCGCAATCAATCTTCGGTTTGAAAAAAAGAAGCAATTTTCAACAACTGCAGTTGAAGTTGAATGCCAGCCACAGTTGACTTGAGTATGCTACGTCCACAGACTGCATCCAACGATATATACAACGTGCATTTACACATTGGGGTGATCGTTCCTGCTTTTGCTAAACATTTGTTTTTTTATACGCTTACCACAGAGTTCCTCTGAGATCGATGACTAGCTGTTTCATTTAAGTAATTTTTCATATCGACACCTCCAAACCATACCATGCTAAGTCATGAGAGACTAATAGGGCATTCGCACGAGGCGATTTTACAGGCAACAAAAGTTGAATGCGAAGTTGAATGAGAAGTTGAAAGTGAAAAAGTTGCCATTCCTACTCAGACGAGGCGATTTTCGATTCAACACGGATTGTTATTTACATTAGCTCTGATCCAGTACTCCATGAACTTACAGGATTGTACACGAACTTGCAGGAAGTTGTAGGAAAAATGTTCCCGTACTCTAAAATCCTCCAAAATCCTGTAAATGAGAGCGACTTTTGGAGAGTTGTGTAGAGAATGAAGTTGCAAGATTTTACCCGAACTTTTTCTTCTGGTAAAATCATGAAAAGTGTCAAGCAATCACTGGTTGACGTTTTTACAGGAAAAATGGTTTTTTTGTTCCCGTACTTTTTGTTGTTACTCACTTTTTACTCTCACTTCAGAGAGTAATTTTGCTGCTTGTCAGTTTTACAGGACGGAAAGTATTGGATCAGAGCTATTATTGAAAATCAATTTAAATCGCAAAATTTTATCAATTGGCGTAAAGTTGGTAAGCCAAGCGTTGGTAGAGGTGCTTTTAGCGAAGCTGAAAGATAAAATAAAAGTAAAAAAGTAAAAAAGAAAAAAAGTATGTATACAGAATGTAAACAAACACAGGGTTGCAAGGAAAAAAAGTTGAACAAGCCAAGTTGGTCGCCAGCCAACTTTGTTGAAAGCGATTAGTTGAAAGGCCGTTCGGACGAGGCGATTTTTGCTTTCAACTAAAAGTTGCCTGAAAAATCGCCTCGTACGAAAGCCCTATAAGGGCCAATTTCAAATGAATATTTAAATGCCACTTAAGTTTAATTGTAGATTGTTGTTTAAATGCCATTTAGCTTTCGTTGGGTTTCAGATCAATTTTGTTTAAATATGCCAAATAATTGGCAGCACTGCTGCTTGTTCCTTGAAATTGTTGTTGCATTTGCTTGTTTGTGCTGAACAGCTGATTGTTTTTTGGTGGGATTTGGTGGGATTGATTACACAACGTACCAATCAATCTTGGTTGTTTGGTACAAACACAGGGTTGCATATCTCAAATTTAAATAGCCAATATTGGTCATTTAAGTTCAGACTAAATGAATAGTGGAAGTTAATCAACAATCTCTACTTAAGTAGGCCATCTGAAATTGGAAGTTAGTCAGATTTAGCATAGTATGGTTTGGAGGCGTCGATATATGTAAATAAGTATGTAGTTTTTACCATGATAAATACATAGCAAGGTAGAACCGTTCTCTCAATTGGTCGGCCATGATTTTTTCTGACGTTTGCAAACATTTTAAAATCATATAAAATTGAAAATAAAAAATGAAATTGTTCACAATTGTTGTTGTTTGAGATTAAAAATGAGAATGTGTGTGTGAGAGCTTGAGTTCGAATTTTAAAATTAAATTGCTGGCAAACGTCAGACTGCCTCTCAATGATTTTACCTAGTAATTTTTTTTATCATGGGTTTTTACCAGAATGCTGCCAATTGCTACAATTTCTAGGATTTTTTGATTGAAAATCGTGCCTAATAAACCGAGGAGAGAACGAATAAAACTCAGGTGCTGCTCTATGAATGTAGCCTGATGCTAAGCTGCACCGACTTTCTTATACTGGATCTTCATGGCAATACTCTTCTACAGTGTACTAGTCTGTGTGAATAACATGACTGGGGTACTTAGGACTTTATCGAAGTATTCGAGTTTATTTCTGCCATGAAAAAGTTCCCACAAAAACCATTTGCCATTGGGAGTCGGCGTAAAACCGTAGGAGAAGCTCCGCCAAACTCGCAAAAAAAAATTGAGCGGAACTTTTATTTATTTATTTATTTAACTAAATAAGGGGATGATGCAGTGAAGGTGAAGATTATCGTGGCCTGGATTAGGCCCACTAGCGACAAGGTTCGGAAATCGCGATTATAGAAGATCTGCCAATTTCACAACATTCCACTAAGCGTTAGCAGAGAAGGTGTGGACCAACACAAACAAGTTTTAGCATATTATTTTTTTGTTATTTAATTTTAGATATTATTATTTTTTTAACATCCCTGCAAACCATTTTTTCAGAGTATTCTGCATTGTA
>NW_016176992.1:0-8827 GCF_001687245.7 Rhagoletis zephyria | reverse complement strand
AGTGGCTCTTGCAACTGGCACAAGTGAAGGCTATGTACATATGTATGTACATATATACATATGTAATATGAGCGCGTGTTGCATTATTGATAAGGCCAAAGTCAGTGCACAACAACAAATAGCTATGTGCACACATACATTCATAGATATGTACATATTGTATGTAAGTATATATGGGAAATCTTATGTTAAACCATGTCGCGATTAACAGCAACAAAAACACTTTGTGGACTTGCTTCCCAGCTACAACAAAGCTGCCAATGTTCATGCCATCGATGACATGATGAAAAGCAGCATCACTTGCAATCTGTTGCCAACTGTCAAAACCAGTTGAACACGCGCCAAAGCGTTCACTTTGCAACAGCCGCCGTTTGCTAAACAAACATGCACTCAATACATACATACATACATAAAGTAGGCAGTGCAGCGATCACGATCGCCACGACTTGCCAAGATCATTTCGGCAACAGCTGCTGTCATAGTTGTCGATCTGCAACGACAGACAACAGAATGCGCGCACAGCATCCTGACATTTCAACCTCGTCTCCTTCATCTGCATACTTTGGCATCACCATCGTCCACTGTGGCAGGTATGTTCAGCTTCAGCGGTCTCATCATTGCATTAGTCACCGTTGGTTTTAATGCGGATTTGGCCAAAATGCTAGAAATGTACAAAAACTTGATCCACCGTGGCTCTGTGCTTTCATTCGTCCATGAAAAATGAGCGTGAAGATTAACATACGGCCTAGAACGCATTTAAGATGAGTCGAGTGAAGCGTTGAAGGATTGTGCTTTCTTGTCGTTAAGATGAAATGTGATTTTGGAAATGCAAATCAGGAAAATAATTCAAGCGATTGAATTTATTACGGTTGAATGCATGTATGTTTGTAAGTCATAAACTCTATATACGGTGATTGGTGCTGTTAGGCTAGAGTTACAATTTTTACTAGTTTTTTTAATTTGAAGTACTATCGATTTTGTAGAGCCTTCTTCATCTTTTAATCTCCAGCGTTACATAGGGCATTTACTACGCATGCGCGCCATCCACTACGCCTGGCTGATTCTGGCAATCGCTTCTTTTCCTTCCGGCTTAACCCGAGTTGCTTCGCCTCCCGCTCGATTGTTCTTCGCCACGTTTCTTGCGGTCTTCCAAGGGGCCTTCTCTGCCGATAGAGGGGTTCAATTCAATGGCCTTATTTGCAATACTGCCGTCTTATTTGGTTAAGGTGTGAGCTATTCACATCCATTTTTGTCTCCGGATCTGGGTGTCAAGGGGCTCCATGTTAGCCTTTCTGAGCAACTCTCATTTCAGATTGTTTTACACTTCCCTCAGTGTGCATAGTAAAAATGAATACTTTATATTTGACTATCGTTTAAAAATGTTCGTATTTAAAAATATTATTTTCATACAAAATTTATTACGCACGTATTTGACTGCTCACATCTGAGCACGAAGAGCGCCGCTCTGAGAGCGGTAACAACACACACATACATACATAGTACATACATACATGTTTATCCGCACAAATCGCGTGCTTTGGTGTTGATGGATATTCAACATTTGAAAGCAAATTTATATGGCTGGGTGTAGCTGAGTGCGCAAAGATGCTTGCCAGAAGTTGTTGATATCCGGATATCCGGGTTCGAATTCCACTGCAGGAAACATGCAAATTTATTTTTTTTTTTAGTTTTTGTTTTTATTATTCACTTCACGGATGCTTTTTCANCACGAAGAGCGCCGCTCTGAGAGCGGTAACAACACACACATACATACATAGTACATACATACATGTTTATCCGCACAAATCGCGTGCTTTGGTGTTGATGGATATTCAACATTTGAAAGCAAATTTATATGGCTGGGTGTAGCTGAGTGCGCAAAGATGCTTGCCAGAAGTTGTTGATATCCGGATATCCGGGTTCGAATTCCACTGCAGGAAACATGCAAATTTATTTTTTTTTTTAGTTTTTGTTTTTATTATTCACTTCACGGATGCTTTTTCAGTACGAACGCGGTCATTTTAATATGCGCGTAATTGAATTGAATATTTACCAATATACAGTACTTTCGTTGACGTTTATAGTAAGATCAATTACGTTTCTATTTGATTTTAATATTATTTCCCCTCAGTGTAGGCCAAAAAACTTAGAGTATTATTAAGGCATCGGTTTACGAAAACTTGTATTACAAAGGTTATTTTCCAAGTGGAATAACCGTACAGCAGTAAGGAGACCAAAGGTCACTCTGGCTTTACTTATTCGGCGGCCAATGTCAAGGTATGTGAAATTAATCATAATATAAAGGGTTTGGTCGGAGACTGTCACGACTCTCTGTGTAGCCCATTGTCCATTTTAGACAGATCAGAAAGACAGGTGCTAAAAGACATATCGTCATTATTTTCGTGGAAGAGTAGCACATTTCAATTTGTCTCAGATAGCTTCAGGTTGTAAAGGACACGACACCTAGCTTTGTCGTACATACGTAGACATATTTCAGAATTTTATTGAAAAACCCCCTATCTCAGAATGTGGTTGAAGAACGCTGAAAATACATTGAAAATGTGCTGATATAAGGCGTCTTTGAACCGCATTCTGAGATAGGACGTTCTTTAATCAAATCCTGAAGTGGGCCGTTCTGAAAAGTTTTTTGAGATAGAGCCTTTTCGAACTGTCTACCGAGATAGGTCGATCTTCAGTCATCGATTTTTTTCATAATTTCTATAGACATGTGATTAGCACATGAACGTACGAGTGTGTGCTTTGTACTTGAAAAAAATGAATGCATACCTTTAGGCATTTTTATAAATTTCCTTCTAAAATATATGACAAATCTTTTTTTTCTTCATTTAGTTCTTGATTTATGATAAATTATCTAATTTCTATTTTATTGACAGATTTATTTGATTTCGGCATGATTTGCTTATAAATTACAAATATGCCGTAAATTACGATAATGTGAACATGCTTTTAGTTATTATTATTTTAAAAAGAAAAAATCCATATTCATATATTTTTTAATTTAATTTAAAAAAAAAAACTTTTTGCTTAAAGGCAAACAGTATAACACTAGGACCTACTTCATTCAATTATTCTTTCGAAAGACAGTTACCAGAATTGCCCTGTTATATTGATCTGACATTACCTTATTTGAAAATTTGGCTTTAAAATATTGTATAAGATAGTCGAATGACAGAATCTAAAGCAAGAAAGCTGTTTTATTAATTCCCTGCTTATTGCGCCATTTACCGCTAACTTTAGGTATGCTTATATTATCTAACACTTACGCCATAGTCACCATTAATCACCCCTACGATTAGGGTAAAAAAAAGTTAGTGCGCCTGGGCCACACTAGAGAAGTGAAACTTACGCTACTTATCTATTTTGTCTCATAACCAATGTATACATACACACATCTGCTTTTGTTTAAGGTCATTTTTTTCTCTTGTTTCTATCTAGATCCCTACCTCTACCCCTGTTCGTTTTATTAACATTCATGTAATTCTGTTTTTCCATTATATTCATTTTTATCTTTATACTCTATCAATAACTATATCGATAAGAACGTCCAACGAAATATCCACAACAAAACCGATAGATAGATAACAAATCGATAACAAAATCGATGACAAATTCGATAAAAATTTCAACAGCAACATCGATAATACCATTCGTAACAAAATCGATTAGAAAATCGATAACAAAATCGATGACAAATTCGATAAAAATTTCAACAGCAACATCGATAATACCATTCGTAACAAAATCGATTAGAAAATCGATAACAAAATCGACAAATATCGGTCAGAAAATCGATATATATCGATAACAAAATCGATAAATATCGATAACAAAATCGATAAATATCTATACCAAAATCGATAAATATCGATAGCAAAATCGATATATATCGATAACACAATCGATAAATATCGATAACAAAATCGATAAATATCTATAAGAAAATCGATAAATATCGATAACAAAATCGATAAGTATCGATAACCAAAACGATAAATATCGATAACAAAATCGATAAATATCGATAACAAAATCTATAAATAGCGATAAAAATCCATAAATATCGATAACAAAATCGATAACAAAGTCGATAATATCGACAACAAAATCGCTAAGTATCGATAACAAAATCGATAAATATCGATAACAAAATCGATAAAAATATCGATATCAAAACCGATAAAAATATGGATTATTTTATCGATAAGCCTCGAGAATCCCGCAAATTTCTAAAATTCCAAAATAGTTCCCAGATTGGGTCTCTGTGTCTCTCTCTATATCTCGTCCTCTTCAATTACGTTTATTTTAATCATTCTTCCCCTTTACTTTTATCGGTATCCTCATCCTCATCCTCACCTTTTTGTTTTTACTTTTATGTTTATCATTTTCTTCATCTACATATTCCCCTTCACCGTTGCCCTTATATATAAGTAAAGTGTTCAAATTTACCTTGGTCTTCATTTTTGCCTTTATCTTTATGCATCTTTGTTTTTGTTTTTATTTTACCTTTGCCTTTATCCTTTTCTTCATTTATGTACGCAATCACCTTTACTTTCATTCTTGTGTTGGTCTGTTTCTAAATGTTATTCTTTAACCTTTTATTAGCAATTTTTTGTTAAATTAATACCATACACTCAAGAAGCACTTGTTTCAGCCCCAATAATTTCCGTTGCACCATTTCCGTTGCATCATTTCCGTTGCACCATTTCCGTTGCACCATTTCCGTGTGCAATTTCCTTTGAATTTGGCAATTTACTCCCAACCAACCAACCGTCGCTAAAGAAGTTTCACTTCAAAAAGCAACTAAATACATATATATGTGTTTTATTGACGTTTCTTAAAATTTGTGAAAACATATATAATTTTTCTTTCTGTCTTAATTTGTCAAGTGGCGCGGGCCCCTAAGCTTGCGCCTAAATCCGGCCCTGGTACCGATATTGGATTGTCTCTTTCTTATTTTCTGCTCGAATCTAAAATAAAGGCAAACCGGTGAGAAAAAGCTGTGAACAATTTTCAAAAAGTTACACCATGTAAAGAAACGCATATTCTCGGTCCTTTGAAACTTTGTAGATGGTTGCCCTGAAAATCAAATGGTTGCCTAATACGGCAATATTATGAAATGCCTGAGCTAGACAAGGATTAGCAGGCAAAAACATGCGCTTTGCACTACAAGAGGGTAACATTTTTTGAAGAAACGGAATTACGATGAGTAAATGAGGAATGTAAAACTCTCGATAGACGCTGCACGTTCTCCTACTTATTTCGGCTTAAGTCCACAAAAAACGTATGGTTGGTGGAAAAATAACGATTAAATTAGTCTCAAAATAATAATACAACCAAGTAATAATAATCCAAACAATGCAGCAATACATACATAATGCACATATTTACAATGTACCAACAACAAGCAAAATCACTTGATAGTCAATAACAGCGCACTATAGACAAGTGAGGAAAACAAAATCAGTTGGAATTAAAAAAAAATATGGAAAATGCCTTAGCAGCCGCTTAGCTTGGAAAAAATGCGATCAACAATAACAAAACCAATAGCAGGCACAGCACAGAAACAAAAGCAACAACTACCGCAACCGCAATATGCTCGTCACAACAAAAGTGAGTCGGTTATTGAGAAACAGGTGGAAAAACGGTTGCAGCAACGGTAACTGCCAATTGTTCAATTCCGTGGCAGTTAATTGTATGCAAAGCGATCGCAACTGGTATTGTTGTTGTTTGTTGTTGCTTTTCCAGTTGCTTTATTTTCCTTTTAGCGAAGTTGCAGGAAAAAATCGAACAAAGTAAATCTATTAGCCATCAGCGTTGGACAACTGAAGCTAACGCAGTTACAATTGTAACAATAAGAACAACAATGAAAACAAATATATACACTTGTAATTATTTACGTTTATACCCTGCAAAAAATTGTGCGACTAATCTCTAAAGAGAGTATTCCGATATTACTCTCAATCGGGTACAATTGGGCATTAATTTTAGTCACAACTAGTCTCATACGGGTATTATTGGAGATCAGTTAGTCTCGACTCATCCCTTATGGGTACCATTAACGATTAAATTTAATGTGCGGCGTTGGCAGAGAGAGAGAGAGAGAGAGAGAGTATTCACTTAACGAAACTGAGAACCCCGTTTCGAATCGCAGCTGGCGCAAATTTTTTATTTTATTTTTTAAGTGACTACTCGCAGTTTATACCCGTTCGGCTATAAAGAGAAACAATTAGTCTCTTCAGAGGCCATGCACGAACAAAACCGAACAGCTCATAAAGAGATCAAAAGTGGTATTAATGGTATGTAGAGTTGTAAAACTATCGATAGTGCCACCATCGATAGTTCTTATAAGCCTAGTAAAGAAAACTTTGGCTGCTATGGCCTTAAGCTTTTCCTTATGACGTATAATTAGTTCTTATTTAAAATTTTCAAATATGATACATTTATTCTACAAGTTTATTTAAATTTCGTTATATATATTTTTGATTTGTTTACACCCAAGAAACATACAAACGTCAAAAACCGATAATAGAAATGCTTTATTCATTATTATTTTCAGACATAGTCATCAGTTTTGAAGCAATGTTTAAATATAAAAGGAGGTTTTCAATAAAAGCTTGCTTGAGAAAACGGCCATAAAGGAGGAATCACAATGAAAGTATCACTTATAATAAAAAATTTTAAGATTTAAAAAAACTAGCGCGCAACTACACAAAATGGAGACATTATGAATACAATCGGCTGCGCTAGAGGTTTTAGACTATTGATAGTAAACTATTACTAGCGATAGTTTAAGCTTTCTTCAGAAAAGCTACCACTACTCATCGATAGGAGAAAAATAAAACTATCGATAGTGCTATCGATAGTTTGACACCTCTAGTCGCATGTTCCTTTGCGATTTCTCCCGGAGTCATCCCGAATTGATCAAATTTTTTGCAGGGTATTATTAACATACATATATGTACTAATTCAAATATATGCACAATACATACACAAGTGTAGATTCATTTGTGATCTGTTATGACAGGTAAACAAGTACTGCAATGCTTATCAGTACATTTGAGCACTACGAGGTACATTCATACAGAAATTAGTCTATAAATATTACATATGTAAATTAGACTGTGTGTGAAAATTTCGTTGTCGGTCATAAAAAATTCATTGGGACAAAATTTTAGCCCTTAGCGCTCGAAAAAGTTAGAATTTTTAATTAAAAATATTTTTTCGCTAATTTTTTTAATAAACAATTAAATATAACAAAAAAAGCCTTGTGGCCCATTCAGTTTTAGTATAACAAGTGCGAATTGATTTTTTTGTTTGTTGACATAGTCTGGGATCAGCCGAGTTTCCGACATCTTAAACAAAAGAAAATAAAACTTTTCTTCAGCTTATCATATATATACAAACGCCATTTGGAGTCTTCGTAAAACTGTGTTTAGGTTGCTCGAATTTTCTCAAAATCGGTTTTTGAGTAATTTTTTATTTTATATGCCTTGGTTAATACCCTCCCTGGGAGAGAGACCCATTGAATTCCAACATAGGATACCAACCACCGCCTCCTATTGCAGACAAACAGCTCAAGTTGCTTCGCTGATTTTGTAGCAGGTTACCCTGTTGTACCAAATTGATGAAGATGACATACAACATTTACTTAATCAATTCAGTAATTTAGACAGAGTAATTTAGTAAGGTGCTGCAAAAAAAAACTACAATGAAAATACATCCTTCGACTTTCCTTTTATTTATTAGTAAGTAATTTTCTGCAGCGGGAAATTTCTCCATAAATATCTAGAATTTATATATTCTGATGTATAGTTGTAACCCCGTTCCCGAGAAACCTATACATATATATACATGTGACACGTAAAGTTAAAAGGGATCTACGGTCAGAAAAAATCGGTTTTCACTTTTTCATCCACCCTTTTAGTAAACGGGCCACTCTTTCCAACGCAATAAACCGCAGCTTTCTAGCTGCATTAGTTTTTTCACAATTTCAATTCAAAGTTAGGTACTTTCACAAAAAAAAAGTATAACAAAATAAAATCTGACAAACTATTCTGAAATTAAGCAAATTCGCTTGAAACTCGTTACTCAGGGGTTTTCGAACATCGGATTCGTAATGACTGACCTCGTTTTCGGTGTCAACGACATTTTTCAGTTTCACATGAATCCGAACAAATTTTAAATTTTTTCCGCAATATTGGATCCGCCATTTTGAATTTTTAAAATCGAACGTTGGATTCGTAATCAGCGACCCCAAAAACCCCCGGGTAATGAGTTTCAAGCGATTCCGATCTACTTTTAAAAAAAGTCATCCGCCATATTGGATCCGCCATCTTGAATTTTGGAAAACTAACATCGGTTTCATAATCAGCGACCCCGAAAACCCCCGAGTAACAAGTTTCAATCCATTAAAACGTTCAGAAGCATCAAAATCAACTTGGTAAACTTCAAATTCGTTTTTCTCGAAATCTTTTTTGCTGAGCGTAGGTCCCTTTTAACTTTACGTGTCACATATGTATACACTAGGCGACAAATGAAAGTGTACACCTTGCTCTAATATAATATTCACAATTATTTTCATGATTTTTTTTCGTTAATTATTTATGAAAATATAGTTCATTCTATAATATAAACTTTATATAAAGTTAAAAAAAAAATTTAAAATTCAGAGTTTCTAGAAAATTGTCCTGCAGTCTTTTGCCCCTTTTCATTTTAGTCTTACGAAGTTTAAGCTCCAAACGGCTAAAGATTTTTTATAAGTTGTTATTGGTGACTGATAACACTGGATCAAAAATTTTAGTTTGGT
>NW_016176991.1:0-8827 GCF_001687245.7 Rhagoletis zephyria | reverse complement strand
AAAATTTACTTAAAAAAAAAATATTTCTTTTCATTTCATTGAATTTTTATAAACTTGTTTTTTTCTTTTTTTTATCAAATTTAATTTTAATTTTTAGTTTTTATTGTTTCAAAAAGAAAAATATATAAATATTTTGTTTATTTAACTTAATTTTTGGAAAATTAATGCAGAAAGACAAACATATCGTTTAGCAGGCCTTTCAATTAGTCCTTCGAAAGGCAGATAATAGCTTTCAAAATAGTCGCCAGAATTGACACTGTCTCTACTTCCGCTTTTCTCTTCAGGGCACTATTACCTACATTCAAACGTTAGGTGCTATTTCGCGTGTCCTCCCTTTTTACCTTACAAACACATGTATGCAGTACATCCGTGTGTTCTTTTGTGCGCATTATAAATCTTTAATGTAATTTCGAATTCATGAGTATGCATCTAACTGCCTTTTATTTTAGTTAGTGCGTTCAAATGCCACAAAAACCACAAACACACGTACATACTTACACGCTTCCAACTACACAAATGTGCACGGATACTTGGCATTAGCGCGCGTTGAGCTACTAAATCTTGGTGCAGTAAATTGAATTGCTGTTGCTTTTGTATTCATGTGTGTGTGTTTATGTACATAAGTGTGTGTGTGTGTGCGCGCGTAAACTCACAATGACGACGCATGGCTGCTGAGAGAATGGCTGCTACTGAATAAGTTTACAATGAATAATTGCATATTTATGATTTGGCGGCAACACTGAAACAGAGCAACCACCGCTTTAGCAATTCTACTTATTTTCATAGAAATGGAGCAGCTGCTGTCACACCACAAATGCTGCCACTAACTTTGGTTACGCAACAACAACAACAAAAACAACAGCAGCAAATGCAAAAGTAAAAGCAGCGCCAAACATAAGTCACAAACTCGTTTCAGCGCCTTGAGTTATGCTATACGAATACTCATATAGCGCTGCTGCCTGCATCTGGTGATGATGCTGCTATGTCACCTAATTCCTGTTGCTCCTGCTGTTGCCGTTGTCGCTGTAACACTTTTGTGGTCGTTGGAAATGCTATTATGTAGATAAATATATATGTGTATGTGCGAGTACATACATACATACATGTGTGGTAAGCAAAATTGCGCGCCAAGCAAATGTGCATAAATTCGTTTTTGTTGCTGCTATTCTGACGATTTTATAAATAAATAACTAAGCGGTTAAAGATGTTGCTCATGAATATGTTTTAGTATTCGCATTTTATTTGGATAATGGAGGTGCTAATGTGCTTTTCATTAAAATAGTAGTAGTGGAGTGTAGATACTGTTCTAAGGCTGCTTTTTCA
This sequence comes from Rhagoletis zephyria, assembly GCF_001687245.7. Taxonomy (NCBI): domain Eukaryota; kingdom Metazoa; phylum Arthropoda; class Insecta; order Diptera; family Tephritidae; genus Rhagoletis; species Rhagoletis zephyria. The sequence goes on along the minus strand of NW_016176991.1, from coordinate 7,504 downwards.
ATAACTAGAAACTTTAATTGCAAGGTAGTCTTAGCAATTTTTTTTTTTAATTTTCAGTGACCTCTAATAAAAATCTCTGATAGCTTACATTTTTGTAGAAAATTTTAAATTTGAAACTGCTTTGAATTTGACCGCAAAATTTTGCCTTAGGCCTCTGTAGACTATGGCACATGAATAATTATGCTTGGGTTGCATTGGAACGGAATGCCCTAGAGAGAGAATTTAGAGAGTAGGGATATATACAGTATCGGTCATATCTATAGCACCCCCACTTCGAAGTGATATTATTAGTTGATAATTTTAATTTATTTTTAAGAATTTTCAATTAAAATACAGTTCATTCCCTCACAAAACCCATATAAACCCAAGTTTAAAACTTTGCAAGCGACTACAAAAAAATGCCACAAATTTTCAACAAAAAAATTTCAAACTTTTTTCTCAGAAGGGTTAGAATTTTTTTGAGTGCACAGTTTTATAGCCCATCCACTGGTAATGCTTAAGTTTCAAGTGGTTAAACGTTGATTTTTTTTAATTTTTTTTTGTCACATTTGCTTCCATATACATATGGGGCGTTCCATACGAAAATGGACGGGGTTCACACTTTATGTGTTTGATTTGTTTCAAATCTTTAGGGTTGATGGATAAACAAAAATAAATCTATATATATAAAATTAAGTCGTGTTAGTTACACCATTTATAACTCAAGAACGGCTGGACCGATTTTTATGATATGTGGTTTTTGAATTCGAACAGCAGAATAGCTATTAAAACAACCGCTAGGTGGCGCTGGAGACGAGTTATTAGTAAAACCCGTATTTATGGTCCGATTCGTCTCATATTCCAGACATGTATTGACAATAGGGAGAACAATACCATTGCAAAAAAAAAGAGCCGCCAGGTGGCGTTGGTGTCGAGTTATTACTAAAAATCGTGTTTATGGTCCGATTATCCTCAGATTCAAAGTATGTATTGACAATAGGGAGAACAATATCATTGCAAAAAAAAAGAGCCGCCAGGTGGCGTTAGAGTCGAGTTATTACTAAAAATCTTGTTTATGGTCCGATTATCCTCAGTTTAAAAATATGTATTAATAACAGGAAAAAGAATTATTTCGAAAAAAGTTTGCCGCCAGGTGGCGCTGAAATTGAGTTACATATGTATATGTAACTAAAAATCATATAAATATATGAATTCACATATCAATGGTCCTCTGCCATAACGACACAACTCAAAATTCAAAAAATCAAATCCCTTATTACTATTAAGAGGCTCATGTCTCTAATCCTTGGCTAACCCATGTCTGATCCTAACTAAAGTAAGTAGTAAAGATTATACATGAATAAGACAACGATTAAAGACATCAGCCACTTAATAGTACGAGTTTTTATTTTTTGAAATATGAATTGTGTCGTTATTGTAGAAGACCATCGATATATTTATGACAGGAAAATATACATATGTATGTAAACTGAAATTCAGTCGGAAACCGCCATTTATATGTTAAAGTTAGCTGTACCCAGCCACGCTTTGCTGTAGCATATTCATGTTACATGGATGATAAATGATTAACGAAACAAAGCATACAAACGTTTCAGATAAGTTTGATTTTGCAATACTTGTGTGTAGGTACACAATATTTTTCGTTTTTCCATTCTCTATTTTTCTCTATCGGATTTGTTCATGTGAGCAGCAATCGGCATCTATGTAAATCTAAACCATACTTTTCCAAAGGTTGACCTTGAGCATTACTGATTGTGATTCCGGATGCCAATCGAATTGGGATTTGCCATCTTTTAAATTGAAATGGAGCGGAGTCTCTGTAAAGCTTATCAGCTCATCGTTCCATCGTCTCATATATATATAGGAGATCAGAATAATAATAATAATCAAAAGCTACATAACATTATCCAAAGTTATTCGAATTGCTCTCGCTGATTTTTGGAAAAATTTTTCTAAAAATCCGAAGCAGCTCACTAATTTAGGAAAAAATGTCTGGAAAATATTATTATTATTAATTTTTTTAACAGGTGGTATTATTGTTAGGTAGATTTGTATTTCACTAAGGTAGATTCTTAGATATTTGAAAGTCGGAAAAACTCAACGCTAAAGCAGGCACATTCCCTTTACTTAAATAAACGCAGTAGGAAATGGCGACTCCAAGTGAAATTATTTATGATTAAAAGTTAACTACATATTTTATAATGTTAGGGAATGGTGATAACAATTTGAAGTTTTCATTAAGGATTTTTTAAACAGCTTTCATGGGATATTTTTATTTTTTCGTTGTGTATGGTTTTTATTATTTATTCATTTGTATCAGTAGTTTTTTATTATTTTTTTTTCATTGCGAAATTTGTATAACAAGTCTTCGCTGATAATACGATCATTTCGTTTGATAAGGTTTTGTAAAATCTTTCTTCATTTAAACCTAGATCAATTAAGTTGAGTTAAATTTTCAAAGAGGTTGCCACCTCTCTCTCCTCAAATATATTTTCGGCTGTAAGCCATCTTAAAAATCTAATGTTTAATACCCAAATTGCAGTATTTCCTTTATTTTATCAATTTAACCGAGTTTAAATTTTCAAAGAGATAGCAATTGTACACAAAAGTATTCCCAGCAGTTATCTTTCTTAAAGATCTTTATTTATTATTATTTAGTTTATCAATTAAATTGCGGTAAATTTATTTAACAGGTGGAAACCCTCCTTTAAAAAGTTTCGACTGTAAGCCTTCTTAAAACTCTTTAGTTTTATACCCGCATTGCAGTATTTCATTTGCTTTATCAACTTAACTGAGTTAAAATTTTAAAATAAATGGCAACCCTACTAAAAAATATTTCCAGCAGTTATCTTTCGCCTTAAGCCTCTTTAATTTGATACCAATATTTTAATATTTCATTTATTTTATCAATGTAATTTAGTTAAACTTTCAAACAGGTGGCAACCCTCCTCACACATATATTTTCGGCTGGAAGCCTTTTTAAAACTCTTTAGTTTAACACCCACATGGCAATATTTCATTTATTTTATCAATGTAATTTAGTTAAACTTTCAAACAGGTGGCAACCCTCCTCACACATATATTTTCGGCTGGAAGCCTTTTTAAAACTCTTTAGTTTAACACCCACATGGCAATATTTCATTTATTTTATCAATTTAACTGAGTTAAAATTTTAAAAAAGGTCGAAAAATATTTCCAAAAGTTATCTTTGTTAGACCCCTTTAATTTGATACCCATATTGTAATAATTCATTTATTTTATCAATACAATTTGGTTTAAAATGTTTCAAATAGGTGGCAACCCTCCAAATTTTTGTGATATCATTGATCCTGGTATTATACCGAAAAATACAAAAAAATAAAACATATTCAAATCGGTTCAGCCGTTCTCGAATTTTGACGACCGTGACATACATACGAACATAATATTTATATATTTATTTATATTTGAAATAGATCAAACACATGAAGTGTGAACCCCGTCCGTTTTGGTATGGAACGCCCCANTGGCAACCCTCCAAATTTTTGTGATATCATTGATCCTGGTATTATACCGAAAAATACAAAAAAATAAAACATATTCAAATCGGTTCAGCCGTTCTCGAGTTTTGACGACCGTGACATACATACGAACATAATATTTATATATTTATTTATATTTGAAATAGATCAAACACATGAAGTGTGAACCCCGTCCGTTTTGGTATGGAACGCCCCATATAGAAGATGATCTTGCACTTATCATCACTCCCTTGATCTACGCACATATCTCTCACTCCCACTCAGTCATAATTTGGTGTTTGATGTGCTCGGTTCTCGGTTCACGGTCGGTAAGTCGGGCAGATCGCTAGTAACTAGTTCAGTGAAAGTGGTGTAAATTAGTGTACATACATAAATAATATACAAAGAAGCGTGTAACATAATTAAGGGTTGTGATGAAATTAGTGAAAATGTGAGTGGTTAAGAAATAAAATAAATATGTATGTATATGTAGTGCAAAAGTCTGGTGCATGTTCATTCATGCCCTGCAGCACAAGCTGTGTTCATACATATGTATGTAATAAGAAAAAGGTAAAGAAAAAAGTTTAAATTAAAAGTGAAAACTGCATATAATGCAATGTATTCAGCAAATTAGTGCCTAATTAAAAAAAAAAATATATAAATGTAGTTATTGCGTAGTGGCGTCGCAGAGAAAATCGTGTTTTAAGGAGAAAGCAAAGCGTCGTTGAATCGTACAATCGTTTTTTCCTCGTCGTTTGTTGGTGAATCCTCTTCGCGCATACATACATATACACATACTGTGTATGTATATGTATGTATGTAAATAAACACGCGCTACCTACTTCGGTGTATGACGCTTAATAATCAGAAATAAAAGAAAAAACGTCGCTTGCAAAGGGCGATGGTCAATGCAGAAGCAGCGTACATGTATGTATGTAAGTGAATTTTAGTTTTATTTTATATATGTATGTATGTTTTTTAGCTAAGAAATACATTTTGATTTTCTTTATGTAGTTATAATGTAAAAAAAAAGATTCATATTTATTATGGGATGTGCAGTAGTAGGATTTGGGGCTTTGTTAAATAAGGAAGTTTTACCAGACGATATACCTACTATTTCTTGAGACAGAATTGATGTCTGCTCCGAGGTTCTTACGAATTTTAATACATACGGTATCGGCAATATTTAAAGTGATGTTGTTTGCCACTTATAAATTTTTTTTTACATTGTAGAATTTTCAATTAAAAGGCAGCTTTTTCTCTTACAAACCTCATTAAAACTTATCAAAAAACCACAAACAATGCAACAAATTTTCAGTCAAATTTCAAATTTTACTCAGAAGTGTTAGATTTTTTTTTTTTTGAGTGCACAGTTTTATACATAGCCCACGTAATTTAAGTCTAATTTTCTTCCATATATCGAATAAACGCAATTTATTTTGATATTGAAGTTTTGTAGCCCATTAAATTTTAGTATAATAAAGTGCAAGTTTTAAGCGATTGCGGCAAAAAGCCGTCAGCATAAAAAATATTACAAATCAGCGCAATTTTGCAGTAGCTTAAAACTTGCACTTTAGTATACTAAAATTTAATGGGCTACAAAACTGCATAATCAAAAAACGCTAAAAAAAATATGAAAAGCAATTGTAAATTCGTTATGTACTCATTTTACTCAACTTCGATGTAAAAAAATTCATAACTCAAATTACTGTAGAGTGCACCCCATAATACTATATTTAAATATTGCGTAGTACCCAGAGCTACCATCGTGATTTCTTTAAATTTTTTTTGAGATAGCTTATTTTCAAAAACTATTTTTTTTTTTTTAATTTGTATGTGAAAAATTTTTCTAGAAAAAAAAACATTCAATATGGATTTTGTTAGAGAATGAACTGTATTTTGATTGAAAATTCCTTAAAATAAATAAATAAACATGAGTGGCAATCAGTGTCACTTTGAAGTGGGTGTGCTATTTTATTGGCCGACACTGTAGGTCTGCTGGAAATTCATTGCTCCACTGTAAACCACAATATATCCTACGCAAAACTGTACCATCTAAGTCCGACGAAGGCCGGACAGCGGCAAAGGAAATGTTCTGTATGTACATCCTCATTGGGGTAGTCCTTAAAATATCAACATTATCGGGCACACATTTATTTTCGTCTACGTACAGAATGTAGACAACGATGAAAATTTCCAAATTTGCACATATATATTAGAAGTCGCTACCAGAGTTTGAAAAAATTGAATTTTTTATCGCAAAAATTCGACTAATTTTTTACATGAAATATAAATTCAAAATATCGTTGAGTTATAGCTGGTCAAAGTCTTAATGTTGTCGAATCTTTCCAATAATGAAATTAAATTTTTACAAACCCTGGTTCCGACCCCTAAAATATATATTTTTTTTAATTTTGAAATTTTTGTTGGTGTCTTTATTTGATGCACAGAATAAGTTATCACTCACCGAGAAAAATATTTGCAAGGATTGAAGTTGGATCATATCCCAAAAACCAGTATATCTAACAGCATCACTGCACAGCAAATACGAGATGCATAATGTAACGTCCCTTCATAAAAAATCGGTTGTGTTCCCAATTCATGGCTCAGGCAGGAATGCCTGACATAGATAAGGCAACTCATCTAATATAACGAATCTACTCTGTTAAAATCCAAGGTAGTAAAGGCAAGAATTTTTAAGGAAAAGTGAAGAGAGCGAAATAGCTGCTGAGATATCCAGATACACCTCTGTAATGAAAATCATCGACAAAGTTTTTACTTAACTCTTACTTAATGGAGATTAGTAGAGCCAAACCTACGATTTTGGAGTCCAAAAAAATGCAATACTGAGCTCCTAGAAAATAGAGTTCACACATAGCATAGGATATATTGTATCTGCCATTGCGACACCAATGCTCTCATCGATGGCATACAAACTATCCCCTCTGCAAATCAAGATTCCAATAATTCCATGAGCACTTCGCTGACTGATTGTTTGTTTGTTTAACTTGGTTATCATTATCGATGTTGATACTTATTCTGTCTGTTTTTATTCGTTCTTATCGCTGTTGGCTCATTCATCTACATAATGGCACATTTCATGATTAATTTCGCCTGCAATCAATCATAGTACAATATATCCACAGTGGTTGCAGAAGGAGGCGTAGCTGGCCATCAAACGCATTTTTATATGCATTTACATACATACATACGTACATTCAAAGAAAAAGCATATGTATGTACGTAATTTTGCATGGCTATGTTTGTAATGTCATATAGTAAAACTGCTATGCGAAAAGAAGTAAAGGATTTTCAGCAAAATACGTAATCGTTGAAGAATGCGAAGGGGAAATTATCACAAGCCGGGAAATGAGAAGAAACGGAAAGCATCAACAATGCAATGTCAGCATTTTTTCATTTTCTCATACATAGTGTATTCAACCAGTAAACAAAATGTACTGAAATTGTAATGAACTAAGAAAGAAAAGTTCATTCCAAGTACCATAAAATTACATAGCATGTTATTGTATAATATAACATAACAACAATAACATAACATAACATACCGTAACATAACACAACATAACAAAACATAACATAACATACCGTAACATAACATAACATAAACTTAACAACGATAACATAACATGGCAAAAATAACACAACATAACAAAGCAACAATAACATAACAGAACATAACATAATGTAACATAACAACAATAACGTAACATAACATAACAAGAATTACATAGCATAACGTAACAACAATGACACAACAGAACATAAAATAACGTAACATAACAACAATAACATGACATAACTTAACATAACAAAACATAAACATAACTTAACATAACATAAACAGCATTTTGTTGAAGCTACTTGGGGGGAATTGGAAGTTTTGCTAGTTGGGTATCTCAACTGCCGTTCGTATGAATGCACTTACGCAGCACTTCATATTTTAATGTTTACCTCGAATTTTGGGCCTTGTACAGTGGTGGAGA
>NW_016176990.1:0-8828 GCF_001687245.7 Rhagoletis zephyria | reverse complement strand
CCGGTTAGTTAATTTGTACCGTATAAGTATCGCTACGTGTTAAGTTAGAAAACCTCTCCAAGGCTTCTAAAACTAGAAAAACTGTCGAATTTCGACAGTAACTGGAACTCTAGTATAATATTAATTTATCACACCCCAAATCAATTTTATTAGCTAGCTTACAGGACTGATAGTTTGATAGTCGAAGTCGTTCGGATATAAAAGCTTTTTAGAAATGAATCATCGGCTGAAAAATGGAAAATGGAATTTTCGGTAGAAAAGGAGTTTTTTTGAAACCTTTGCTACGCTGTCTACTATGGTTTGCTAAAGTTTGTTTGTGAAGAGTACAAGGCACCCTTGTTCCAACAGAAAATTCCATTATTTCGGAAGGAAAAAGTTAGGCAGCAGGCTGTAAAATATCAAATGTCAAAACTCCTTGGAAATTGCTATTCACACGCACGAAATAACAGCAATTTATTTCTTGACCGTTTTCTTAAAAGGTCCGCACTTAGCTTTATACATTGAAATAAGCAAAATAAGCATGATCGTCAAAATTAAGCTTGGAAAGCCTGAATAAGCAAAATAAGCGATTTCAAGCAAAAGCTTAATGACAAATGACAATTGCCCATGATAAATTTGTGAACTGTGAAATTGACGACTTAGTTTTATGAAATATAAAATTGCTAACATTCAATTCGCTGATAGTGGAAAAAAATCGTATAAATAATAGACGGATTTAGTGATGTACGTACATATGTATATAGGTAACAAATGAAGCAGCCATATAGTATGCTAAATTTAAACATTTGTTGTAAAATTCCATTTTCCTCAGCGTAAAAAGTTTTACTCTTAAACTTTCTGTATTCTTGCACTTCGAATCTCTCGCCGTGCGATTTTTATTAACTTTAACAAATACGTAAATCAAGTTAAAAATACCATCTAAATATACCCGCATTTTATCCATTTTGTGTGCGCAGCCTTTCAACCAACTAAGTTACGTAGTTTATATCAACTTTTATCGCGCTGCCAAATTCCATATATGTACTTTATTACCGGATATGTCAACGCAAAGCCACTACTGAAAATGAATTGCTTGCGCTCCATTTTGCAACTGAGTGTGAACGTGTGTAACTAAGTGTGACTACGTGTATATGTGTGTGCATATTAGGGTGACTGACTCGGTTTTTCCAGACCAGATATCTATAGACGGCTTTTATTTTTAATTCTTCATTTCTCAAATATCGAATAAACGGATTTTTTATCGAACAAACCAATTTTTTTAATTTCTTACAAATCTTGAACTCAATAAAAGTTTTGACTTTTCGAAGTTTTCAAGACTTTTTCCAGTTTAAGTTTTAAAAAAAAATCCCACGTTATGTGGGGATGAACATTAATCATATTTGATTTCAATAAATTAATGTTTGGCGCTTAAACCATTTCTACGTGTTTGGCCGAGCTTCTCTTCTAATTCGGGTTCGGGTTCTAGATGTTGAGACACAAATGGAGAGATCTCCCTTTTTTTCTCCACCTCCGAAGAAGCTTTTTAAGGCAAAAGTACACTGGAAGGTTTGCCATTATCTGCCGAGGGGCTAACGTTATTCGAAAAAAACTTTTTTTGATGTTGCTGGGACCAGAAATTGAACCATGGGCCTTCCGAGTGGGAGCAGGCTTATCCAAGCACTCGGCTATGGCGGCAATCCGAAAAAAGGTAGAACAAATGCAATAAAGTATTACAATGATAACACTAATTTTTATTCGTTGTGGTTCTAATCAAAAAAAAACTCAGAACTTATTTTGCTTTGCCCTTTTCTAAATACTACCTTTACTGTTAATAGCTTTATTGTAATTTTTGGTCATGACTTTATATCAACATAAGCATTTTCACTTTATGAAAACTATGTAAAATAAAAGCGGGTTTTCCTTAATTTCAAAATCGGTAACCGTTTTTTTTCTAATTGCATTTTTTCGAATAACTCGAAAACCGGTTTTGGCAAAAAAGCGCATAATCGAATATCCTACTATATATGTACATACGTATACTTGCGTGTGCCAGCTCTGTCCGTACATTGTCTATGCTATTAAGTTTGTAAATCAAAGTTTTTGACAGCAGCCTAACAACCTAACAGCAACAACAACAGCATAGTGAAATATAATTTACATAGAAAATATCAAATATCAAATAAACTGAAATGCAGGCAAGCAGAGATTTTCTTTAGTTGTACATACGTAGACAGACAAGCATGCAATATATACATATGCAGTTCGGGTATATCGGCGTATGTTGGTACCAGGGATGTTGCGAATATTTGCATTAGCATTCGTTATGCGAATGGTACGCATCATTTTATACATTCGCATTAGACATTCGCATTCGCATCACATGATACAAATGTGTACATGGGCAGAGAGTCCACTCTAATACTGTTGAAATGGCTCTAAGTCTGTCTAACCAGGGTGCGGACAATATAACCGGCTTTCAGCTTCAGGCGCTAAACGGTTAGGTAGTTTATCAAGCAACATTGATAGAAATAATTTTAGAATCTGGAGACATTTAAAAATGTGAAATTAATGCCCAATTAAAGAAAAGCAAGCTCATCTTGGTGAAAATCCTCTCGATTGGTGGAAAACTAAACTAAAATACGACAAATTGACAGATCGGGCCCGCAAATATTTGAGCGCTCCACCCGCCAAAGTTCCAAGTGAGAGTAGGTAGAGTGCAGCCGGCCTTATATACGAGCCTCTAAGAAATCGCCTCATGGGAGAAAAGGCAGCAAAATTACTTTTTTTTGAAATATAATATGCCTCTTTTGAACTTCTTTGACTACTAGATTAAAACACTGTAACGAGTGCTTAACGTTTAACGTTTTAATAATTTACACAATTTTTAAGTAATAACGATGACCTAAGTTGATTATAGCTTTTCTTTTTTAATGTTATTCCTAAAATTCGCATTCCGAAAATTCGCATTCGCATTCACGAATGTGGAAAATATGACATTCGAAACATCGCTAGTTGGTACATATGTGTGGCATGTATTACGTAATAAGTTGAAATTGCCAACTCATGTGTGACAACATTTTGCTGTACAAAGCCATACAATATATTGCCAACTTCGAAATCTAAGTAGTACTGTTGTATACGTAATTTTGTTTTTGGAAAAGTTTTTGGTATAAATATGATAATGCGTTAGTATGTGTTTGCATAAGCGTTGTGTGTAAAAAATAAAAAAATTTATATTAGGGCTATTCGCGATTCGGTGTATAAGAGCTGACAAATTTATGCAATTGCAGAAATATGCCATGGATTGTGAGCGACCTTTAATTAACTGTCATGGCAAAGCTTTTGCAAAACAATTTTTGTGCATCAGCTTTGGTTTTGTTTATGAATGCAATGCATAGCATTTTTATGCTATGGATTTTCGGTATTGCAAATTTGCCAAGCCATGACAAATGCAAATGCGTGTATTTTGTTTGTGTATTGCAAATAATTTGCAATACAAATTTGCAATGCAATGATGCTAGGCCATTTGCACCGGATCGCGAATAGCCCTATTATATTTTACATATATTAGTGTTTGGGTACATACATATGTATTAACAAAAACAAATAAAATAATTATGTAGCTATGTACATACAAATGTATTCGAGCGAGCTTCATTTTTCAACTTTCTGGAATACTTTATGACTGAAGCATCACAATAGGTCCAAATAGCCTTCAAGGAGTATGTGCAGCTTGCGAGAGAGAACAATAGGAAAAACGCACTGAAATTGGGTTAGAATTTTGTTGAACTTCTGAAAAGAAATGTGGATAGTGTATTTGCTTTCGGAACCAATGAGGCTATGGTGTGAAACAAGACTTTCTTGATATGATAATCGATATCCTTCCTCAAACAATTGTTATCGATTTTATTTTATCGACATATAAATAATATTTTTGTTTTTATCGATAGTGTTATCGGTATTTTAAATAATAACCTTATCGATAGCTTTACTTTTGTGAAGATATCGGTATAGCTATCGATACATGTAATTGTAGAAATTATTAGCGCTACAGTTCTCTATCTATTTATCTAAATCGATTTTATTTTTGAGTTCTCTCGTTCCAAATTCCAAATTTCGCAATGGTTAAAAAAAATTTAAGTTTTAAAAATTATTATTAACAATAGCCGACTAGCCAAACTTTTTTCACTTCAGAATAAAAATATATACATATTTTATAAACGTAAATGTTTCTTTTATTTTCTCAGTTGGTTGTTTTTTTTTATCAACACAAATCGCTCAAAATGGCCGAGCTGTCAGTTTCTCACGAAGGAGTTGCCAGTCTGCTCTGAAACTAATGCAGTGCTGTGCATAGCAAAAGAGACACTTGCATACATTATTTCAGACGGTTGCGTTTGGCAACATAGCCACCACTGGCAATCACTTTACAATTTGTTAACAATATTTACTAAAATAAAAAAAAAATTTAAAAATTATTATTTTATTTAATGAAAAGAATTAAAAAGTTAAAAAAGATTTTTAATTATAAAACACTTCAAAAATGAAAAAAATTATAGAAAATTTTTCTGAACATCTTTGAACTTAAAAAGAAAAGTTTTAACGTCAAAAATAAATAATAAAAACCATGATAAAAAAATAGGAAGGTAGAACCGCTGAGAGGAATTTTTCAAATTCTTGACGTTTGCAAGCAATTTAATTTTGAAATTTTACGCACAAACTTACACACACATTCTCATTTTCAATCTCAAACAACAACAACTTCGAACAATTCCTTTTTTTACTCTCAATTTTATATGATTTTAAAATTTTGGCAAACTTAAAAAAAAATCATGGCCGACCATTACCTTACTATGTTTTTATCATCATAAAAACCATGATACAAAAAAGAAGGTAGTTTCAATAAACAACTTTTGACGGATAATAAAATTTTTTGAAGTTTCATTAATTGTGAGTATTATCAACGGCCTTGCCACTTTGATAATATTAAAACAATAAATCGGAGTATTTTCTTTCCCATATTTATACCAATGTAATAACATTTCAAATCAAAAACCATTATTAGTGCTTCGTACTTTTTTTTTACTTACGTGGTCGCACCTTTTTTTTTATTAAAAATATTTAAAATGTAAACTGTTAAAGGAGACTTCATCGTAATTGTTCTTTTCATTTTGTAATAAAAACCACGCTCGCATTATTCTGTTATTTTTTTTTGTTTTCTTATTTTGAATGCAATCTTGCGATTTAAAAGTCAAATTCTAAAGAATGTTCTTTCCAAATAAAACCTTTTTATATTTTGGTTCAATTTTACTTTTACATTTCTCATCAGATTTTGCAAAAAATTAGGCTTTGTGATTAGCGCATCATCATTAAATTTCACAAATTTTTAATTTATGCAAAACACCTGAAGTCGGCTTGAACAGACTGCCCTCCGATAAACAACTAACAGATCGTCGTTTAAAGTACAAAACCGTGTATCAACAAAATGCACAACTGCGTATGTGAGGTTGCATAAATTATTTTGTAGAGAGTAAAAACACTCATATTTCGAAATGGTTCTCTTTTTTACAAAGAAATCGCATTTCAGGACGAATGGATAAGGCTTGAGCCAAGATCTTGTGCGAGCAAATCCAATTTTTGGCAAAAAATGTCAGTTACGTGGTTTTGCAGAACAACGATACGCGGTTTTGTACTTTAAGCGACGATATGTTAGTATACACTTTCTTCATGCTTTCTGAAACCTAGTCGTCAACCCCATTTTCGAAATCATGTAGCCGGCATAATTTTCTAGTTCATCATATTCCACATCTTTGAATGTACTGATAAAATCTTCTGCTTAAAAAAAAAATATTTCTTCTAGTGATCAGGTAGCATGAATTTGATGAAATGTCATAATTTTATATGAAAAGTATTGCTTCAATTAAAAAGCATTAAACGACAAGAATTAAAAAAAAAATTAAAATATTTTCTTTCAAGTTAAAATTTGTGATGCTTCCAAGAGAACCCAAAAATAAAAAAGAATATTTTATATTCTTAATACAAAAAGGACATAGAAGTTATAATTTTTTCCCCTTTTAAAACAACGAATTACCTGTTTTAATTAAAATAAGAAGACAAAAAAAAAATATCTTAAAATAGACTCCAAAATTTACTTAAGATAAAAAAAAAATAAAAAAAAAATTAACCAAAGAATAAATTAAAGCAGATGATAAAAGAATGGCTTCGTCAGCAAAGTTAAAATAATTTGTTTTTTGTTATTTCCCATCTAATTTTTCTTAATTTTTTAATTACATATTTTTACTTCCAAACAAAAATTATTTATGACTTTTTGTGAAAAGTTGAAAATAATCCTATTTTAAATATGAAAGATACGATTTTTCAAACTTTCCAGAGAAAAAATATTTTCCTATTTTTTAAATTAAATTTATTTTGTTAAAAGACAAGCCTTAATTGAGAAATAATTTTTCTTTTCTGCCAGTTTATATATTAAATTTAAATAAAAAGTAGTTTTTCACTTAAATTGCAGCCGGTACGGGAAGTTCGTTCGTCTTAAAGCTTTTAAAAACTTGTTTTTAATTTAAAAAAGAGAAAATATTTTTTTTTCTGAAAATTGAAACTAGCTACAAATTAATAATAGTAAATTATTATTATTTTTTTTTTGTTATTTACGTTCACAATTAAAGTTGCTTTCGCTACAAAACCAAGCACAAAAAATAGTTAATGAAAAAATGTTAATAAAAATTCTATTTAAAATAAGAAAAATACTTTGTTTCAAAAATCACATGAATTCTTGAATTTTAAAATTCTAAAAATTACATTTTTAAAACTAATTTTTATCTGCGTCAAATTAAAAGAATGTAAAAGCTAGAGTTTTTTCACTTAACTTTTTATAAAAAAAAATAATAAAAAATTACACACATGTGTTTACATATACATACATGGAGGTGAAAAAAATATTACTTTCCGAATTCTAAATAAAAAAATGGTCTTTTTAAATTTAAATTCTCTTATTTCGAAGGAAAAAGCACTTCATTTTACAAAAATTTTCAATTCAAGTTTTAATTCTCAAGATAGGAGCCTATTATAGGCGCATTTCATGTACCAATAGTGGGAAAAAAAAATTTTTTGAAATGCGGCGTTTTTTACCGATTTGCTCCGATCAAAGGCGACAATTTGTTTATTTTTTTTTGATTAAGCAAGCACATAGTGTGATCATGTTGTGCCGATTAACTTCAGATATTTAATTTAGACGTAAAGCCTTTCCCTTCCTGCTAAATATGTATTACTTTATTCCCCAAAGATCTATGTAAAATCAAATACTCCAGAGTTTTATGTTCACTGGGGAGCTATTGGCAAAATATGAATTTGTTAGTATTTCCACCGCCATACTGTCTGTCAATACAAGCGCCTCTAGGAGATTAATACAAGCACATGTATGTACATTGCTACATATTCGTACAGATGTATTTATGAGTATTGAGATAACTTGTATTTGCAAATATGTAAGTTCTATTTATTTACGCTGATTTATTTGTTTATTGTTTGCTGTTGCCTTTAATAATTTGGCTGAGTGCTTGGGATATATGTATAAACACACATTTGTATTGCGAACAAAGGCAAAAAGAAATTAGTACATATGTATGTATTGTACAATCACATTTACG
Source organism: Rhagoletis zephyria (assembly GCF_001687245.7). Classification (NCBI taxonomy): domain Eukaryota; kingdom Metazoa; phylum Arthropoda; class Insecta; order Diptera; family Tephritidae; genus Rhagoletis; species Rhagoletis zephyria. Next base: position 1,188 of record NW_016176990.1, on the reverse strand, counting down.
CAAATACACACGGTATGTATGTATTAGTAAATATGCAAAATTTACATGGAGCTTATTTGGCATATGCAAATTCTGTTTGTGCTGTGCCTCGCAGGCAAATTGTTTTGCAAATCAGCAATCGGACAGACAGACAGACATATAAAAATACGCTACTTGAATATGACAGATGGTGGTGATGAAAGGTGGCTGGTGGGTGAGTGATGGCAGGTGACAAAGGACTTGCGTATCAAAAGAAAAAAAATGCTGATTGATGGGATTGGCAAGTCTTTGGAACAATAGTAAAGGCAAGGTTTGCACTGAAAAGAAGGCTAGTATTTCAAAGCACAATATTATCTTTCAATTTCTGTGACTTAACACAATTTTCTTTTTAAGCAAACACTGCCACATTTGTTTGTTATTCTATATTTTTTTTTTGCCTCCCTTTTGAAACAACACCTCCCATACACTACAACTGCCTCAGTTTGGCTGCTTCACTCTAAATGAGTGCGTGCGTTTACTATTTGCCTTACTAAGCGTAAATTCTGATTGCGCATAAATTTCTNTGCCTCCCTTTTGAAACAACACCTCCCATACACTACAACTGCCTCAGTTTGGCTGCTTCACTCTAAATGAGTGCGTGTGTTTACTATTTGCCTTACTAAGCGTAAATTCTGATTGCGCATAAATTTCTTGGCCTGCACTTAAACCAAATTACGTGATTTTGCGCTGAGCACCAAATTACCTAGTGTGATATTCGCTGCGTGTGTATTGTAAGTACATAGATTTTTCTTCCTACTACATATTTTATTACAAGGCGCAGGGATTCTATTTCAAATGAACAGGCATGTATGTGTGTTTGCTATAGAAGCGCTTAACTGTTGAAGTGGAAAACGAAAATAAGGCGCAAATATGTAGTAAAATAAATGAAGGAAATAAAAGCAATAATCGTTAGATTAGCGTAAAGTAGGAAGATTTGGTTGTTGCTGCGCAAATGAAGTTTGCTTGGTGATTTTGGTTAAAGTGNTTGGCCTGCACTTAAACCAAATTACGTGATTTTGCGCTGAGCACCAAATTACCTAGTGTGATATTCGCTGCGTGTGTATGTAAGTACATAGATTTTTCTTCCTACTACATATTTTATTACAAGGCGCAGGGATTCTATTTCAAATGAACAGGCATGTATGTGTGTTTGCTATAGAAGCGCTTAAC
>NW_016176989.1:7788-8828 GCF_001687245.7 Rhagoletis zephyria | reverse complement strand
GCGGTACTACTGAATGTCAAAATAATGTGTTTGTTGTAAACAAGGCGAACTCATTTTAAAACAAACACATCATTTTGACATTAAGACGTACCTCGGCGAAAATCTAAATTCGCCATCAACACGTTCTTGTATAAATTCGCCTTGAGTAGTGGCTTTGCCGGAGAGAGATAAGCATTCTACTTGGTAGTAGAGTACAAAGCAAAGAGTGATTGCAAGCGTAGAAGAGACAAATGTAATTCTGCAGCCCTTTAATAAACAAAGAATCTTGTAGGCATTGAGGTTAAATTGTTTCGAAGTTGCACTTATAATTGTTACAATGTTTTGCTTTAGAGACTTGCTTTAATTAAGGAATTGCACGTAATGACGGTTGCGGTTACCGTGTACGCACTGTAAATATTTTTCACCGGATAAACAGAAAATAAGATAAGAACAATTATAAGGCTCAACCTATGAAAAACGCTTTCTTAGACCTTAAGTTCAGATTTGACAGGGTATTCAAAATTCTAAGTATGCATATTTTGTGTACACTGAGAAAAAAAACGCGTTGTAAGAATAAAAAAATTTTATTTGATTACCGTTTAAAAATGTTCGTTTTTAAATCAAGTGAAAAGTCTTAACAAAATGGATTTTTTCATTATACATACACTACGTATAATGGAAATATTCAAATCAAATACGCCCGTATTAGAATGAAGCATTTTCACTGCACGAAAGCATATGCATGCAAAGCGGTGACAACACATACATACATACATATGTACATACATACATATGTACATACATGGTACGACATCATGCACTATCGCGCGCTGTGATTTTGATTCAAACTCAACATTTGAAAACACATTTACATGTAGTCTGTTCCAATAGCAGTCCGGTTTACAGGATTAAGTCAGAACTTACAGGAAGTCGTTCCTATTGACATAAAACCTGTAAGTGGGAACACATTTGACAGAGTAACTGAGCAACTGTTCCTAGTCAGAAGTTACAGGATTTAGTCCGGAGTTTCTTTTCCTGTAAGTTCATGAAAAGTGTCAAAC
>NW_016176989.1:0-1765 GCF_001687245.7 Rhagoletis zephyria | reverse complement strand
CTTTAAATGTGAGCCTAGTATCGAAAACGATGCCTAAGTATTTTAGACTCTCCGTCGAGGTTATTTCGGTGCCGCAGACCCTAATTTTGGCCACTTCTCGTAGCTTTCTACTGCTGAGCAAAATTGCCTCCGTCTTCTGGTGTGCCATCCCCAGACCTGCTTCCGTCAGCCTATCGTTTACTCGGAGGATTGCAGAGTTTGCAGCCGTGGTTAAATCTCGCAAATGTTTGGCTACTACTACCACTGCTATATCGTCAGCGAACCCAATTATTTTTGCACCCTTTGGCAGTTTCAAACGCAGAACGCCGTCGTACATTGCATTCCAGAGCGTTGGCCCGAGGACGGATCCTTGTGGCACGCCACCGGAGATATTATATTTTTTGACTCCGTCGTCTGTTCCATAAATCAAAACCCGGTNCGGATCCTTGTGGCACGCCACCGTAGATATATTATGTTCCGTCGTCTGTTCCATAAATCAAAACCCGGTCGGAGAGATATTTGCTTATAATCCTCCGAAGATATGTCGGGACTTTAAACTTCTGGAGGGCGTGGAGTATTTTCTGCCAGCTTGCAGTATTAAAAGCGTTCTTCACGTCTAGAGTGACCAGCAAGCAGTACTTTTTCGATCCACCTTTCCATCGCTTCCCGCTGATCGCCTCTTCCGCCAGCTGTTTAACTAACATGGCCGCTCCTACAGTTGATCTACCCTTTCTGAAACCGAACTGCATATTTGACAGTCCTCCACCTGCCTCGATAGCTGCTACTAGTCTGTTATTTATTATACGCTCTAGCAATTTTCCCGTCGTGTCCAGCATACATATAGGGCGATATGCTGCAGGACTTCCCGGTGGTTTTCCAGCCTTGGGTAGGAGGACTAAGCGCTGCTGCTTCCATATATCAGGGAACACGCCTTCCGCGAAGCACTCATTAAACGAGCAAACAAATACTTCTGGACTCGCCTTTGAAATAATTTTAAGCACTCTGTTAGGAATGGAATCGGAGCCTCGAGATTTTTGGTCCATAAAGCAATTTGCGGCGTCGATAACTTCCTCTACTGTAACTTCAGGAAAATCACACTTGTTGCTAGGGAAGTTTTCTCTCGTAAAAGTTGGCTTCGAGGGGAATAGCTCGTTAACGATTTGCTCTACCTTTTCCGGACATGTTATCTTTGGCCGAATTGAAGTTTCCAGCTTCTTTGTAACCACCTTGTACGCCAATCCCCACGGGTCTAGGTCCACGCTACTGCATAGGTTCTGGAAGCACTTTTTCTTGCTGTTCTTTATTGCTTGTTTGATCTCCTTCCGTTTACGCTTATACAAGGAGTGTATGTCCTCATACGGCCCTCGCACTCTAGCTCGTTGGTAGCTTCTCCTCGCCGAGTTGCATTGTCGCTGTAGGTGTGCTATGCGATCGTTCCACCAATAGACTGGGGCGTGTCTGCTGCTGGAGGATTTGCTTATCATCGAAGCATCACAAGCTTTTTTAATAGCGGCTATTAGGTGGTTTGCCATATTCGTAGCTCCCTCTGGTAGAACGATTTCTGATGCCATTAGGATAAGTGTTTCTTCATCCAGCGAACTCAGCTTCCAGCCGACTGATTTCACTCTTGAAGTGCTTCGCCTTTGTATCTCGCCCTCTATCGTAAAGATGATCGCCTGGTGGTCACTGTGGNATTAGGTGGTTTGCCATATTCGTAGCTCCCTCTGGTAGAACGAGTTCTGATGCCATTAGGATAAGTGTTTCTTCATCCAGCGAACTCAGCTTC
>NW_016176988.1:0-8828 GCF_001687245.7 Rhagoletis zephyria | reverse complement strand
TACAACCTTCACATGCCTTCACCGTTAATGTAATGGATTTTATTTCTTTACTTTCCTTCACCAGTTAACCCCTCAGCTGCTTGATCCTTGCATTCGCGCTCTCGTTCTCGCCCTAAACTCTTCAGCTAACTTTGCCTCTTTGCCTTCACCTGTTTCCTTTACCTTTCATGCGCTAACATACACATGCACGCTTCCACTTTTGCGCTGCCATCACCTGCTTCCGCAATCATCCGCTTTCCGTTCTACACTTTTCCGCTTGCTCTCCTCAACCCATACATACATACTTACTTACGCCACGTTGGCTTTGCTGCGCTATTTACTTTGCTGTTGCTGCTGTGTGAGTTTCTAATTTTCTTTTGTAATTAGTTAATTAACTAATTAATGAAGTTTGTGTTTAAATTATTTGCGCTTCGCTAAAAACCAAAGTTAAATGTAATCGAAAAAAAAAACAGAAAATAGATTTTTCAAATTGTGCGCTGCTATTTATTTGCATATTTGCTTACCTCTCTTTAGCTGCTGAACTTTTTCAATTCAACTTTTTTGACTTGTTGTTGGTCTATCTGTCTGTCTTCGCTGCTTTTAGTTTGCTTAGCCTTTGTTGTTGCTAAATTGTTTCTGCTGCCAAGCTAATTAAGTGCAGCATAACAAAACAAAAGAGAAGCAAGCATAAATAGGAATCCTGCAGAGTTCGTATCCAGTTGTTGTTGGTGTATTGTTGCGTGCTCTCATTCACTGTTATTTTTTAACTTTTGTTTTTTACTCAGTTGCTCTGCGACTTTTTGTTTGTTTTTTTTTTTGCTTTTTGCTTTTGCACTCTGCCGTTGTTACAAATCAGACGCTGTAAAAATTTACTACACAAATCACTCATTCACAACAGCAACAACAACACAGCTACACGCCCATTTACGCAAATTACACTTACACGTGTATGTATGTACATATGTCTACCTACGCATCGCGCCTGCAGCCTATAGACTCGAAAGTCGTAAACAAAACGAAAATGAACTAAATAAGTAACAAAAAAAAAAAACAGAATCGCACTACAAAAAAACACCAGAACACAACAAACCCGCTGAGAATGCAACAAATTCTGACGCTACATTTTCGTCCTCCGTTTTTCGTACTACCATTCGCACTTCGTCATTTCACGCGCGTCATCCGCCATCCGCAGAAGCACCACTGACGTCCAAAAACAATGCCGCACCAATAGTCACTGCCAGTTATGCTCGTCGATGGAACAGCATAAGGCCACTGAAACACACCAGTTGACGTTGGCTCTGTTTGCTGCTGTCGGTGCTGCTGTTGACGCTGGTGCTGGTGCTGGTGGTGGTGTGACGCTGCCAAACTGAACCGAAGCCAGTTGGACATGTGTCGGAATTCAACAAGAAGCAAAGCGACAATCTACGAACATTTCACTGTGACGACGCAAATATGAAGGATACACGATGAGGAGGGGCAGCAGGAGGCGCACGAGCCGGCGATGTTGGCGTGGAAGTAGAAGAAAACAAGTCACCTCTATTGGGGCAAACTTTGTCTCGCATAGGGAAGCAACAGCAAAGGCAAGTACGCAAGGCCAGCTTACGACGAAAGGCAATGACACAACAACAATGACAAGTCGGCAGTAACGATGACAACAACAAAACAAAGCCGACAATGTGTTACACGAGTAGTTCGAACGATGGACGACGGACGGAAGGACGAGGTCGTCGACTGAAGCGACGTTGGCGGCAGCGATTGGCGTTTTTGTACAGTAAAGTAACAGTAGAATACGGTTACATAAATAATAGAAGTACATACATACTCGTACATATGTAGTGTGCGGCAATGGCGACTCGAATTGTATGCTTTTGAGAGAAACATAATGCAAATGAACATGTAGTGGAATAGAATAGGATAGGATAGAAGGATAAGATAGGATAGGATTGAATAAAATGGGATAGGGCAGGCTAGTAGAATTCGATGGGATAGTGGGTTAGGATGAGATAGGAAAGGATAGATTAAGATAAGATGCGAAAGGAAATGATAGGATAGGTCACGAAATTGCAGTAAGCCGGTAAAAGATCGAGGTAATTTTATGAAAAAGGAGGATATTAGAAGGGCNGTTAGGATGAGATAGGAAAGGATAGATTAAGATAAGATGCGAAAGGAAATTCTGGATTTTTCTGCATACTTCCTTAGCTCCCTAAATAATCTCCAAAGCATAGCTCTATTGCCGTGTTCAACCGCGGTCCTAGGTTGGACCCCTCTCCATATTCTGACAGTACTGTTAAAAACAAGACATAACAGAAAGTATTTTGAAAAAAATACCAGACCTAGGAGTCTTCGAGTTCTCCGACGCCAGGCCAAAGGAAATATGCTTTGGAAAGAAATTTCATGTCAAAATTCCTGATCGAGATGTCTGGTCAAATGGTTTACCAGAACTAGATCCAAGATATTTATGTACTTACACTGGTAGACAGGCGGATCAAAGATGCAGGGCAGAGTACAAGCGGGTGTCTTTCTAACTTTCTTTTGCAATGAGTACTTGGGCCATGGGCTTTCAATCCGAGGTACTAGCAATCTCAATTTGTGCCAAACTGAACCTTGACAAGGGTTTAAAAGGCATGTTTCAAGATATCTTTTCAGATAGCGAGGAGTGCTTTGACACTATCCAACTCTTGGCAGCAGGGAACACGGTATTACTATGCTGACCACTAGGAAACTGCTGGAACGTAGGTAACGAAGCCGAATATGAATTTACAGCTTTCCGTTGTAAATTCATATTCGGCTGCGCCTGTACATATGGGGCCGGAACCGTTTTGTGGGCTCAGTTGGTCCTCCTCGAGGCTAATAATAGAATCGTGGGTAAACTCAGAGCGCAGTAAGTACTGGATAGATGTGGGCGGCTTAAAAAGATCGGCAAAATCTTTTCAACAGACCCGANAGGATAGGATTGAATAAAATGGGATAGGGCAGGCTAGTAGAATTCGATGGGATAGTGGGTTAGGATGAGATAGGAAAGGATAGATTAAGATAAGATGCGAAAGGAAATTCTGGATTTTTCTGCATACTTCCTTAGCTCCCTAAATAATCTCCAAAGCATAGCTCTATTGCCGTGTTCAACCGCGGTCCTAGGTTGGACCCCTCTCCATATTCTGACAGTACTGTTAAAAACAAGACATAACAGAAAGTATTTTGAAAAAAATACCAGACCTAGGAATCTTCGAGTTCTCCGACGTCAGGCCAAAGGAAATATGCTTTGGAAGGAAATTTCATGTCAAAATTCCTGATCGAGATGTCTGGTCAAATGGTTTACCAGAACTAGATCCAAGATATTTATGTACTTACACTGGTAGACAGGCGGATCAAAGATGCAGGGCAGAGTACAAGCGGGTGTCTTTCTAACTTTCTTTTGCAATGAGTACTTGGGCCATGGGCTTTCAATCCGAGGTACTAGCAATCTCAATTTGTGCCAAACTGAACCTTGACAAGGGTTTAAAAGGCATGTTTCAAGATATCTTTTCAGATAGCGAGGAGTGCTTTGACACTATCCAACTCTTGGCAGCAGGGAACACGGTATTACTATGCTGACCACTAGGAAACTGCTGGAACGTAGGTAACGAAGCCGAATATGAATTTACAGCTTTCCGTTGTAAATTCATATTCGGCTGCGCCTGTACATATGGGGCCGGAACCGTTTTGTGGGCTCAGTTGGTCCTCCTCGAGGCTAATAATAGAATCGTGGGTAAACTCAGAGCGCAGTAAGTACTGGATAGATGTGGGCGGCCTTAGACAGATCAGACAAATCTTTTCAACAGACCCGATATCAAGTTGCTTATTGGCTACCCGGCGGGCTATAATCACCTGCGCTATCACCTGCTCTAGATGTGTTTTTTCCACAGACACGGATTGCCGTCTTTGCCTTGAAGACGAGGAGATGTCGGTGCTATATTATCGGAGATAATTAAGATGCAGCAGGCTCTTTTTTTATTAGTTTGTGGCGTTCGAATAGTAAACTAATATAACGTATGTAGCTCTAAAATATTTATGTTTAAATGTATATTTCTTACAAATCTGGTAACGCCCTAACTTATGACATTTCGTTTTGACTTACACATCGACTTGCTTGATAAGGACAAGAACTTTTTCTTTTCCTTCGTGGACCTTCACCAAGCAACTTCGTGTAACACGTTAGAATCGCGATTAAAATAAATATATTCAGTTTCCGGTGAACCCGAAAAAACCCAAAAGCCATCCGATTCTTTATTTTGCGCTGTAACGTGGATAGCTATATTCTGCTAAGGTATACCTCAGCAGGGCTGCCGCGGGTGTATCTCCCACAAGTTGTTTAGCCAAATAATGACAAAATCAACTTTGCATAGGCAAATCATATGCACATATGTATAATTACAATTGTATTATGCATTTTCTGCTTGCGGAAACAATGATTGTTTAAATGAAAAAATAGATGCAAAATTTTCACAGAGCGTAGTAAATTTGGTAGGCTGGGAACACTGTTTCAGGAACTGGAACAAACGGAACCGTGAAGCAAAGGGAAACGGTGGGTAGCGCCATCTAGCGAAAGAATCAAACAAATATGCTTGAATAAATAAGTAGCTGAAGCAGCAACACTGGTTTGAGAAGGGGTACAATCAGAGAACGTTTATAAACGTTCTCTGGTACAATCTGACGTTTTCCAGTAGTGCATCTTAGACCCAAACCGATAAGGTGGTGAAATATCCATTTTACGTGGTGAAATATTGCAAAATCTGACATTTGATTTCTCCAAATTATTTGTTCTGTTTACATTTCTCGATAAAATAAATAAAAGAAAAAAGAACTCTGTTTTAAGTGGTGAAGTATTGCAGAAACAAAGAAAATTAAATAAAAATCAGACAACAAGAAATGCATGATAAAAACATGACCAAATGAAATAAGAATTAAAAAGTGCAAAATTCCGCAGAGAAAAGTGCGTCGGATGTTACACAAAATAAACAACTGACGAAAGTTCTGGAAAAAAGTGCATAAAAACTGCAACAATATTGTAATAATAACAACCAATGCCCACTCAGGTATCTCTCTGCGTCATCAAAATCGAAATTGATCCACAACTGAATGAGGATTTGGGTGCGTATGTCAAAAAATGCATTCACTTTATATTCCCCTTTAACTCAATGCATTTACTTCCAGAGCCTGGTGCAACCTCCGCTGAGCATCCTACAAACCCGCGCATGCTAAAGGAGCGCGAGCGTGACCGTGGCTTGCGACAATCCAGAGAAATTATAATCGAAACCTACACAAATCAGTTGTGTCCTGGTCAAGAAGAGCTGCAGCCAGTAACAAAAATCGAGCAACAGGCAGGTGGTGCGATGATGGAAATGAGCGCTGAACGTAAGCGAAATTTTCGTGCTACAGCTAGTGGTTCACGTGAGGCCACACCACTCGAGGAAGGGCAGTGTGCACCTGAATTTCCAAAGGAGATTGGTTTCTACTCTGGCAATCCGGAAGTAACTAATGGTATAGTGCACTTGTACAAGAAAAAGTGAGTATGTCTCGGATTTTTATAAAGATTTATCTAAATTATTATTTCTTTGTTTTCATAGTGAGCGCAAGGAGTTAAAGGAGGGCCCATCAGACATTCTTTGTCTTCTCGCGGTGCCTGCAAGTGTAAACTGCCATGACTTGCTGGACTTCGTGGCACCATGTCAGTCAGAAATGCGTCATATACGCATTGTGCGAGATGGTAGCCCCAATCAGTTTATGGTGATACTCGAGTAAGTGAAGGAATACTTTCTGCAACGAATTTTGCATTCAACTGTAATTGTTTTTCAGATTTCGCTCAAATACCGCTGCTTTGGAATTCTACCAGTCCTACAATGGCGCCGCTTATAATTTGCTTGAACCAGACTCGCTCTGTCATGCCGTTTGGGTGTCGGAAATAGAACGCGGTGGCAATGGTGGGCCACCAGCTGGCCACACCGAACTGCCTAATTGCCCAGGTATAAAGATTGCTCTTTTATTAAACACACTTAAATACTCAATACTGATTTATTTTGTTGCCAGTTTGTCTTGAGCGCATGGATGAGAGCGTCGATGGCGTCTTAACCATACTCTGCAATCATGCCTTTCACGCAAACTGCCTTATCAAATGGGGTGATTCGACGTGTCCAGTGTGCCGCCATGTGCAGACACCAGAATTGCTTGAGAACTCTGTTTGTATGGAATGTGAGGGCACAGATTCACTATGGATTTGTCTGATTTGCGGTCATGTTGGTTGTGGGCGTTATCAAGGTGGTCATGCTGCAGCACACTATCGCGCTACTAACCACACTTTCGCCATGCAGTTGGGCACTTCTAGTGTTTGGGATTATGCAGGTGACAATTTTGTACATCGGCTCTTTCAAAATAAGACTGACGGCAAGCTGGTAGCTACTGCCAATGATGAGGGCGAAGAAAAGATTGATTCAATGCAGTTGGAGTTCACATATTTACTCACTTCGCAATTGGATACGCAACGTCAATACTATGAAGATCGCTTGGATCGTATAGAGAAAGAATGGCGCGACTTCAAGTCAGGAGCCGATAATGCCAGCAGCAAAGTCAGCGCCTTGGAACAGAAAGTACAAACCCTGACCAAGGAAAAGCAGGCTCTGGAGCGCAAGTTGGCGCAGAATACTACAAAGTACAAAAACAATCACTTCTTAAAGGAGATATATTTTATTAAAATTTGGATATTTTGCAGATTGAAAGAAGTACAAAAGCAGCTCGCCGAGGAGAGTGAATTCTCTAAAACACTACAAAGCAATCACAGCTCTTGGCAGACTAAATATGCAGCACTTGAAAAACAATACAAGGACTACAAAGAAGCGCGTGAGGCTGAATTGAACGATGTCAAGGAGCAACTACGCGATATAATGTTTTATATGCAGGCACAGAGCAAGATTGCTGATTCTGAGCTAAAAGACGAAATTGTTGGTGGCACGGTGGTTGTGCCTGAAGTAGATGCTGCTAGTACTTCGACTGGCAAAGGCGGCAGGCGCAAGAAGAAACACTAAACAAGCTTTTAATGATTATTCTCATTTAAACTTTTTTGCATTAGAATTTTTAGTTGGTTTCTGTAATTGCATTAATAGAGATTTTACTGTCTGAAGCATATTTACATTGACTTAGTAATTAAACGTGCATATACATATACATACTAACATTCAAATTAACTAAAGTAAATGCTATATCATGTAAGTTAATTTTTTAGAATCAGATTAAACCTTTGTAATGTGATTGCTGATTTTATAAATGTGCATACCAACCTTCATGCAAACATACACATATTGCAAATATGTAAATTCATATACCGTAATAAATATATGCGTCTTATATTTGTACATAGACGAAATCAACGGCGATCCTTTTTATCACTTGAACGAAGTAGTTCAAGCTACAATTGAGGATAAACGTCGAGGGCGAGGCAAAATTGGCCGGCAGGTTCTGAATTATGCTGCACCTATTTGGTTACCCAACAGGGTCTAGTTGGATGTAGTGGACAACGCTTCAGCGAACAACGAGGGTATCCCTCCCGATGTCTCCCGAAAACCACCTGCATAGCGGGCCATCTATGCGCCAGTTAAGGAGCACAACTACGCTAAGCAAACAGTTTCTGGTTGTCTGCTACCGTTGGGCTAATCGAAAATTAAGGTTATTCCGCGGTACTTAGTGTTTTACTTCAGTTGGAGAGTCCCTTTACCTAGCTTAAGTCAATACCCCTTCCGAATCTTTTATTTTCTAGCAAAGAAAACTAGATCTACCTTATCTGCGTTAACGCCAAGTCTTACTCTGTTTCGATCAGTGAATAAATCGCGACAATCCGCGCACGCCACGACGGATGGGAGGAATGATGATACCAAGCGTGGAAAAGAACGCATATTTTTTCCGGAAATATGAAAATTCAGCCATAAGTATAGTATCTGACAAGGGAGAGATGCTTATGGTATTCAGCGCGGCAATATATATGGTACTATTTAGATTCTGGCACAAAACCAATGAGTCTCCCTTCTGGTTGAAGAAATCGGAAGATAGAATTGGAATGTGCGTCAGACTGCGCGAGGAAAATTTGACGTTGAAATGCTATAATCCAAGGCACATTAAACAGCCCCGCAAACATATTCTGAGCGCTCAGAATATATGAGTCGGAAAGGAGTCCAAGGTAAGTAAGAAATATGAGTTTCAAAAACAAACATTTACGTTCGCCCAACTCGGCAGCACGACCGCTGATTACTGGGCCTTGCAAAGGATGGATCAATGCTTCGAGAAGCAAACAAATTTACTAGGAAAGAAAGTTGCATCAATTTTTATTTTTTCCAATTTCAATTTTTTATTTTTTATAATTTTTTGTATTTCACATGGCACGCTTTGATTTAGAAGAAAAAATTCAGAACAGTTGTTGACACTTTCGATACCAGAAGCAACAACAAAATACACGCAAATGTTGTTTTTGCTCTACTGATACTACCTGTTTAATGTGCCTTGAATCTGACAAATAGCCGTTATCGACTATGAATCATGCTTAAGCATCGCATGTTTGATTTTTTTGTCAGTGTGATAATCTAGGCACTATCAGGCTGGTTACGTTTTAACTATAAATAACTAGAAATTTGATTAACTAGTTCGGACTTTTCTGCAAGGTATATGGGCTCTTCCTCTTTTAATGTTTGTATGCTCACAAATTAGCCAAGCCGGGTCCTAAGTGAACAGGCTCCTAGATGCCACCTACATCCAGTATGAATATACTATATATTTATGCATGTATATATACACTAGCAGACCCGGCGAACTTCGTCCCGCCCAAAATTTTT
>NW_016176987.1:6718-8828 GCF_001687245.7 Rhagoletis zephyria | reverse complement strand
AACAAATTCCTCAAATTTGTTAATCGTTTTTCTCCACAATCTTCAGTTAATAACGAGGTAAGATAAACATATTATATTATTATTATATTTATTTTAACAATTTCATGCAAGAAAGTTTTTCTGCTTGAGTTTATGTAAGTTTTTACACACACACAGTCTTTGTTTCGAATTTGACCAATCCGTAAGGTACAAAATTTTAAACACCGCTAAAAACGTTGCTGGTAGGATTCCAGTTAATATGCGACATTAGTTGTGTGGATAGTCCNCGAAATGAATTTTAATTACAGTACAACAGTACAAATCATTTAAGAGCAGCTCATAAAATTATTATACGAAAACAAATTCCTCAAATTTGTTAATCGTTTTTCTCCACAATCTTCAGTTAATAACGAGGTAAGATAAACATATTATATTATTATTATATTTATTTTAACAATTTCATGCAAGAAAGTTTTTCTGCTTGAGTTTATGTAAGTTTTTACACACACACAGTCTTTGTTTCGAATTTGACCAATCCGTAAGGTACAAAATTTTAAACACCGCTAAAAACGTTGCTGGTAGGATTCCAGTTAATATGCGACATTAGTTGTGTGGATAGTCCCAATCCACTAGCTGTCTGGGCTACTCCCATATTTATCCATGCTTATAAAGTGGCACTTATATTTCTACCAATACCCGCCAATTCTGCTCCATCGGAAAGGCCACATTTTTCAAACATGTCCGTAATTACCAAATATCGATTCAAAAAATTTTTAGAATTTTTTTTGTCAGAATTTAAAATTTTTTTTCGAAAATTTTCATGCTGTATAACTGGAACAATTTTCAAAATTTTTAAAAATCCTTTAGTGTCTGTTTTTTTACCTAGCATTGAATTTTACTAAATTCCAGATTATTCTAAAGACCACTGGTAAATCATGATATTTTTGGCGTAATCTGACTCCTAGTTGAGTTAAATGCAGAGTATACTTAATACATTTTCTTTTTATTAAAAAAGTCGAAAAAGTCGAACAAAGTCGACTTTTCTTCGTGGATCGGTCGACTTTTAAAGTCGACTGTACAGAGTCGATCGAAAAGTCGAAAGTCGACTTTCTAGTGAAGTCGAACAACCCTATTCCTCAGTTCTTATATATATTTATATACGAGTATATATCTTTACTACTAAATACAACATCAAGACAACATTATTTCTTTATAAAAAATTTTAAATACACTATTTTCCCCTAATAGATTATTATTATGTCTAAAATAATATCAGAAAACACTTAAATATTTAACTGCAAAAATAAAAAAGTTACAAATAACATTTTTTCAAAACTTTTGATTAGTATTGATAGCTGCTAAATATTTATGCCGCTTTTTTTAATTTTCATGATTTCCATGAAATCATTCACGAATTCTTACTCAATTCTGCAATATAAACCACACAATTCGTACATGAACGAAGCCGTCCTCTCAAGTAAAGAAATTGGTTTTTTTAATTTTTGTTTTTAATTTACCATTGTTAAGCTACACTAAAGGTATTTTGTACTGAAGCACTATTGTGACTGCAGCATCGCTTACACCGTAAACGACAGTGGTGGGCGCACACATAATTCAATAATTAATGGTTCGATAAACTGACAGTTGTCTCTCTCGCACAGCTCCCTTTTCCGTGGCACCGTGTTGCTTCGTTGCCATTTAAAAAAATAGTAGCTTATGTACGTGTGAAATAGAAGTATACGTTTTTTGTGCAATATGTTTATTTTTATATTCAAATAAAGCACAATTAACCAATGAAATAAATTACAAAATTCAGGTATAATTATTGCTACTTCGTTTGAAATGCCAATTTTCCTGCAAATAAATTAAAATTCGCAAAAGGAAATTCACTACTGATTGCCGACTTTGCGTACTTTTCTACTACCATTTTCGCACCAAGGGATTTCATTCCCCCTCTTTCTCTGTCCTTCGTAAGTGCAACCTTTTGCTTTGTAAGAGTGTTAAACCGCGGCTGCCAATAATTATCTCAAAGTCGACTTTTCTTCGTGGATCGGTCGACTTTTAAAGTCGACTGTACAGAGTCGATCGAAAAGTCGAAAGTCGACTTTCTAGTGAAGTCGAACAACCCTAC
>NW_016176987.1:0-6642 GCF_001687245.7 Rhagoletis zephyria | reverse complement strand
TATATTTATATACGAGTATATATCTTTACTACTAAATACAACATCAAGACAACATTATTTCTTTATAAAAAATTTTAAATACACTATTTTCCCCTAATAGATTATTATTATGTCTAAAATAATATCAGAAAACACTTAAATATTTAACTGCAAAAATAAAAAAGTTACAAATAACATTTTTTCAAAACTTTTGATTAGTATTGATAGCTGCTAAATATTTATGCCGCTTTTTTTAATTTTCATGATTTCCATGAAATCATTCACGAATTCTTACTCAATTCTGCAATATAAACCACACAATTCGTACATGAACGAAGCCGTTAAAGCGCGCCATCTGTGGCATCACCATAATAACACTTAATTTCAAAATACTGTGCTATTGTGACTTCAAGCTTAAACATAACTGTAATCCAAATAATAGGAATTTCAATAATAAGAACTGTAGCAGGCTTCGCTGTCAGTTAAAAATATTCACTTTTTCCTCTTATGATAAAAGCTGAGAAATATATTTATCGCGTAAATTGTAGATACGGTAAGTACATCCATATGTATTATGGTATTTTTTGTAAATTTCGCATCACAATCTTATTTGCAGCCCATATTGTTTCTGGCTACCCTGTCAGAAAAATATTCGGAGATTCCTTTTATGAGAACTGCTAAGCAATACATTTATTACGAGTATTATTTGTATGGTAAGCATATTGGTGTTTGGTATTATGCTATTTTTGGTGATTTTCAATTCAGCATTTCATTTACGGAACATTTTTCCATTAGATATACTGACATATTGAATTTATCTCATAAAGTCTACATAAAATCGGTAACCTTATAATTTCAAAAAGTTATTTTGTTGATCGTAATGACCATTTTTACAACTATAGGATTCAATTTAATACAATGACGCTGTTAAGAGGTGATGGACTGGCAATGTTGCCAGCAGGTTACTGAAGGCGGCGCCATCTGTTTTTAAGTATTATTGTCACTCCATCACCTTTTCGATTGTATTTTTTTGCACAAGCTGGGATAACTTCCAAGCCAACGTAGTCGAAAACCTATTCTATTCCTTTGTCAAATCAAGTCAAGTCACCGTTCCACAGGAAATAGATTTTTACGATATTAAAGCTTCTAAGTAAAAACAGTAATTTTGTTTACTTGTCGGTCAACATTTTTCTCATAGGAATATAGATTGGATCCTTGGCTAAAAGCTTGTTTTAAAACTGCCCCCCTACGTCTCCCTTTTTTGGTATTTAAAAACAAAGAGTAAGCTCCTTCAAAAGGGTTTTCCAGCAGAAATGAACAACTTTTGGCTATAAAGAGAAGGGATGCTAAAATAACTAAAAAGCTATCGGTCTGACCTTAAATTAGATAAGAAAAACGTAACTATCTGAGATTCTGGTGTTTATACGGCCGCAAAAGAAAGTATTAAAAATGAATTACGAAAACTATAATCGAATTGAATTCTGAAACAGCCAAAGGAATGAGAAAGAATAATTCGTCTGACACATCTGGTATGGCTTGTAAGCGCTGTTTAAACAACGATCTCACCATTATACTAAATTATAATTGTTTCTTAAAAATACTTGACATCCCCATCCGCGGGTGTTAAAATTCCGCATTCGCAACATCCCTAATATTAATTATAGGAAAATTACAAAATTCAAAATGTCTGTTTCTAACGCTCAGTAAATAGTTGATGCTGTTGGGAGCTGGGGGGAGGATCATGAAACAAAAGTTTCTGGCAGTACTGCCAAAATGGTACTGAAGGCGGCGCCATCTGTTTTTTAGTATGACAGCCATTCAATAAATATCCGATTGTTTTTAACCCCGCGATGCTGTTAAACGGGAAAGTTTCATTCAAAATGAATAAAACTCTTTCCGAATTAAGCATTCTACCATAAAAGTGCAGCTATACTAAAACAGCTAAGCGAATAGGCATCTAAGCGGAATGTACCGTAGTAGACTCATTTTTATTTAGAAATTTGGTCGTTACCGTACCCCACCTAATATTAATAATTGAACAAGATTTGTAGTACAAGTGATAATCAATATACTATATTAGTTAACGCACGATAAAGCTAAAAGTATGTCTCATAAGGAAGCCTTGATGTAAACAAAGAAATTAGTTTTTCTCCTTTAAATTACACTGTGGAACAAATTCAGGCTAGCAAAAGTTAGGTCGATTCTGAGGGTGAGTGGTGAAAATAGAGGCTAAATTAGAAGAGCCGTATCGTGCGTTTGTTTATGTTAGTTCGAATTTTTGTTTAATCGACCTTCGAACTTTGCAGTCAAATGCCCATTTTCACCATATTGTTTTTTAATATACTCTAACAAATATAGATAAATAAAAATTTACATCGAAGGACACGTTCCACAATATTCTTTACAAATAAGCTTGAAAGCTAAATAGGTACGTATACACTGTCATCCTCATAACGTATACATTGTGTTTGGAATAACGTATACGTTGTGTTAGGTATACCGTTTACATTGGGTTTTGAGAAAACATATATGTAAATAAATTTTCATTCGTATAACGAGTTAGTAGTTTCTTGATACAACCCGCATTACCATGTAGCGCTAGCTTGTGGAAAGGTGAAAATATATTNAAAATTACAAAATTCAAAATGTCTGTTTCTAACGCTCAGTAAATAGTTGATGCTGTTGGGAGCTGGGGGGAGGATCATGAAACAAAAGTTTCTGGCAGTACTGCCAAAATGGTACTGAAGGCGGCGCCATCTGTTTTTTAGTATGACAGCCATTCAATAAATATCCGATTGTTTTTAACCCCGCGATGCTGTTAAACGGGAAAGTTTCATTCAAAATGAATAAAACTCTTTCCGAATTAAGCATTCTACCATAAAAGTGCAGCTATACTAAAACAGCTAAGCGAATAGGCATCTAAGCGGAATGTACCGTAGTAGACTCATTTTTATTTAGAAATTTGGTCGTTACCGTACCCCACCTAATATTAATAATTGAACAAGATTTGTAGTACAAGTGATAATCAATATACTATATTAGTTAACGCACGATAAAGCTAAAAGTATGTCTCATAAGGAAGCCTTGATGTAAACAAAGAAATTAGTTTTTCTCCTTTAAATTACACTGTGGAACAAATTCAGGCTAGCAAAAGTTAGGTCGATTCTGAGGGTGAGTGGTGAAAATAGAGGCTAAATTAGAAGAGCCGTATCGTGCGTTTGTTTATGTTAGTTCGAATTTTTGTTTAATCGACCTTCGAACTTTGCAGTCAAATGCCCATTTTCACCATATTGTTTTTTAATATACTCTAACAAATATAGATAAATAAAAATTTACATCGAAGGACACGTTCCACAATATTCTTTACAAATAAGCTTGAAAGCTAAATAGGTACGTATACACTGTCATCCTCATAACGTATACATTGTGTTTGGAATAACGTATACGTTGTGTTAGGTATACCGTTTACATTGGGTTTTGAGAAAACATATATGTAAATAAATTTTCATTCGTATAACGAGTTAGTAGTTTCTTGATACAACCCGCATTACCATGTAGCGCTAGCTTGTGGAAAGGTGAAAATATATTTATATACTTGCGCCGGGTATTTAATGTTCGGCTCCGCCCGAACTTAGACTTTCTTGCTTGTTTAAATCCCATGTAGTACGAAATAAAAAAACATGTATTCTCATTTGTGTAATTTCATTTTAATTAAGGTGTATGTGACAATTTATATGGTATTCTTAACACAAATTGACGTTGTACAAAAAATTACAAAGTTAACCTAACCCGATGTATGTATTTATATGTGATAATTAGCATAACGTATGCGTCATACGTACGACAACGTATACCGTAAACCTTTGACAATTTATGCTTTATCCCTAACATAAGGACATGACAATTTACACGTTATCCCTGAAATAACGTAAACCGTTTACTTTAAACAACGCGCACGTTATATCAGAAACTACTAATTCGTTAAACGAATGAAAATTTATTTACATATATGTTTTCTCAAAACCCAATGTAAACGGTATGCCTAACACAACGTATACATTATTCCAAACCAGTGTTGCCGTTTTAGCCCTTTGGTGGCTAAATTTAGCTACCACATACTTTTTTTGGCCACATAAATTTAAAATTGTCCCTAGCCCTTTTTTTAGCCCTTTTTATAATCTATTCATACTTGGCATGAAAAAGTTGTATATGCTTAATTTGTTTTTTTTTTTGCATTTATGTAAGAGATGAATTTTTAAACTAAGAAAGACTGATATATATACATATGCATCTATATGTATGGTATGTTCCTTACGTTTTTATACATACACACTGTAAAAGTGTTAAGGCTGTTAACTTATCTATTAACGATTTAACTATAGTTTAAAATAGATAAGTTGACTGCCCTTACTGCCATACTGTAAAAGTGTTGGGGCTGTTAACTTTTCTGTTAACGATTTAACTATAGTTTAAAATAAATTTGTTTGTAAATTTGTTTAATAACCCATCAAGTCAAGTGACCGTGTATGTTCTTGTGGTGTGATTATACCAGCATGCTGGTGTTGTTAGTGGTGAAATTAGCTCAATTTTCTAAGTAAAAAGTATTTTGGCGGAAATTTCTTGCACTATATGAGTCAAAGCTGTATTTGTGGAAGATTACGTTCACGATATTGCAGTTGTGAATTACAAAGAAAAACAATGTTAAACAAAATGCTAGAAAAATTATGAAATTTCGGCTCTAATCATTTCGATCTTTCCTCGATCTCATTTGTAAAGAAATAGATATTGTACCAGCATGCTGGTAAGTTATATGCTTCGAGCCTGATGGTACAATCACTTGATGGAACCAGCAAGCAGCTGGTACAAAAAGGTTTTTGGTTGGATAAAATATTAGCTTTTTTCCAAAGTTCGTTGTTTTTATATACCATTACTTATTGAAAATGTTTACGTGTATACTTATATATGTATATGTAAGTAAAAAATTTTAGCTACCATTTTTAGCCACAACGACTTTTTTTTAGCTCTATTTTTAAGGGAATTTGGCTACCACTAAAAATTATGCGCGGCAACACTGTTCCAAACACAATGTAAACGTTATGAGGATGAGTGTATACGTACCTATTTAGCTTTCAAGCTTATTTGTAAAGAATATTGTGGAACGTGTCCTTCGATGTAAATTTTTATTTATCTATATTTGTTGCAATTTGAATTGTCTTCGAACGGATAGCGTAGTATAAATTGTTTGATCGAGCTCTGCACGAACACGCCTTAGTACCTTTAATATCGTAAAGACCAGTTTGCTGTGGTGTGTGACCTGAATTAACACCCGAATAGCACAATATCCATAATATGGGGTAACGGATATTTTATTGAATTGCTGCTCAAAAAAACAGATGGCGACGCCTTCAGCAACCCTTTTGGCAACACTACCAGCAACCTTTGTTTCATTATCATACAAGCATCAGCTCTCGACAGCGTCATCTATTTACTGAGCGTTAGTAACAGACATTTTGAATTTTGTAATTTTACTATAATTAATATAAGGGATGTTGCGAATGTGGAATTTAATCAAGCACGATTTAAGCGTGGATCCGAATCA
The DNA here is from genome assembly GCF_001687245.7 of Rhagoletis zephyria. NCBI lineage: Eukaryota > Metazoa > Arthropoda > Insecta > Diptera > Tephritidae > Rhagoletis > Rhagoletis zephyria. The sequence goes on along the minus strand of NW_016176987.1, from coordinate 1,064 downwards.
AGCATTTTTAAGAAACAATTATAAATAAGCATAATGGCGAGATCGTGTTAAAATAAATAAATTATTATTTTCCAGGAAAAAAAGTTTTGAACAAAGTTGTGTTTTCAAGGTCATGCCTGCCAGTGGAATCGGATATTGTTATTTATTTAAAAACCAATTTCCTGTGGTACGGTGACTTGACTTGATTTTTAAATTTTTTTATATTAGTTTTCGACCACGCTGGAAGTTTGTGTGAGTGCAATACTGAAAACCAGATGGCGCCGCCTTCAGTAAGCAGCTGGCACACTGCCAGTACATCAACCCTTACCAGCGTCATCTATTTTCTGAGCGCTAGCAACAGACAATTTGAATTTCGTAATTTTCCTGTCATCTAGACTAACGTCTGGTCGAAAAGATCTCTAGTGACAATTATCCAGCAGCAACTTGCAGAAGAGATTTGAAATATATTACAAAAAGTCCGCGAACGCAAAATTAGCGCCAACTTGTAAGTTTTTATTACAGCTTATTGAAATCCCCTGTTTTTAAAATCCTCATTTAAATCCCCTTTAGTACGTGTGCGTGTGACAAATCATAAATTGTCCCTATGACAATTTATATGATACTAGCAGAGCATCCGACGTCGTTCGGGGTAAACAAATAAAAATATAAAACAGTAATATAAATGAGTAGTCCACTTGCAAAGTGCGCTATGTAAAATTTTTGGATTTTTAGTTCTAGTATTTAAAGTAGTTTCATGTCCACTAGCAACACAGTGCAAAATCTTTTTATATTCTGAAAAAATAGCATAAAATGTTAACTCTTCTTCCAAAAGTCGCTATCATACCTATTTATAAACTCTCAAAAGTATCCACCTTCTGATGAACCTAGAATACTGCTTTCGGTCGTGTAGACTGTTAATGTTATCTTATGTCATGGTATGTTATGTTATAATTTTATAAGGCTCGTATTTATCCAAATTTTTTGGTAATAATAAAAAGGATTCGATTTAAATGCTACTTGTTGTCGTAGTCGTTTTTTCAAATTTATGGCTTTCTATTATAAAATCACATATCGCTGTTTGCAAG
>NW_016176986.1:0-8828 GCF_001687245.7 Rhagoletis zephyria | reverse complement strand
GAATGCGCGAACGAAGGTAATAAGTTGGGGACTAGTTCGCGATCAGTTCAACATCGGGGCCATTTCGGGACCTGTTCAGGATAATTTCGGGACTTTTTCAGAACAATTTCGGTACAAGACAACGACTATTTGAGGACCATTTCAGGATTAGTTCAGGATTTTTTCTAGACTAGCTCAAAACTATTTCAGGATCATTTCGGTACTAGTTTGGGAACTCTTTGGGAGTAGTAAGGGACCGTTTCAAGACTTGTTCCAGATCCTTTCGGAACCACTTCAGGACTACTTCAGAACAATTTTTAATTTAGCGCGGGATACTTTTGGGATAGTTCGAAACTAGTCAAGAAATAGTCCTGAAATACTTTTGTACTATTCCCAAAGTGGTTATGAAAAAGTCGTTTACAGGTTCCAACAAAATGTGTAAAATAAAATAAACTTAATGTTTAATGTCTAACCCAACCTATTAATGTACGTACGTAATTGAATCGTCCAATGCTTTGTCAAGCCTTACACACAGGTTTCAGCATCAAGTTTCATGAGTACCTCGCACACACGCCTATTTCAACGAGGCATCGATCGGTCACAATCCACTTCCACACCACTTTCCACAAATCTAACAAAAAAGTAATTTTCAAGCAAAAAAACAAAACCTACGTCAATTCTCATAAAAAAGTTTGAAAGTACCGTTATTTTATTCATGATGCAATGATCGGATCTATGGGACCGCCTGGCACATACCTCCTTCCTTAAAAAAAAATTATAGAAATCGGTTAACGTGGTGCAAAGTTATGCATAACATACATAAAAAAAGTTCCGACGAATAGATCGCACGATCTTTGTGTTCAATTCACTTCCTCTCCTAGAGACATGTGTAGCTACCGCAATACTGGAGACACATGTCATTCATGACCATATCGATCAATTTGGAAAAAAGGAAATCGGTTCTCACCGTTCTATAGCACTCATCTTAGAAGGCGAAGGCCTCCTCATGGTTTTTTTTTTTGCAAACGCTACTCTTCGGTGGAATAAAATGAGGAAGCAAATGAGTTGACCAATAAACCACGCAGATCACTCTTTAAAGCTACTGTTTAGTGAGTATAAATATTTGAAAAATTCATGAATACAAAAACCGACCCAAAAACCACTTATAAAAATAGTTTGGTTCGAAATTAAAATCCATTTAAGAACACATTTTTTGTCTACTTCACTCTTATTTCTATTGTCACTAGTGAAAGATTTCAAAACACATGAGACAGTCAATATACTCCCGAAGCTATGGGCGAAATATAACTAATCTGCGTTTTTCAGTTTTTTACTCTGACGTCAAAATTTTTTAAGGGCTTTGAAATTAAAAAAAAAACTTAATAATTAAAAAAATTATTTTAAAAATTCAGTGAAGTGTAATTAAAATATACGTACCAAATGAAAGAGAAAAAGTGTTTTTTTTTTTTAGCAGTTGGCAGCCCTGCTCTTTATATTGCTCCTCCTTAACTAACGAAAAGTGGTTATTCGTAAATAAAATATCTTTTAAAAACTAGGTCTTTCTCGAAGTTTCAAAGATTTCGATAAATATACCAATACGAATAAAAAATATTATTCCAACGAAGAATTTAAGTATTCGAACATTTTTAAGAGAAATAAAATTCTAGACACCTCACCAACTTGCAGATATGTAAAGCCAGTGGACCCCTACACCTAATTAAATACTTGTAAGTACCTTAGCACGTATTTATGTAGATACTCCAAGTCAACAAATGTTCAAAATAATTTAAATAAAATTCATATTTATGTGCATACATACATATGTACATATAAATATCATTATAGTTAACATAAGTGTGAACAGCTTCATAAATATCTGCATACGCTTAAGTAACTGTATTCATAGTCACCACAAAATAGCAATGCGAGTAAGCATACAAATTTCTGTGTATAAAAATAGCATACAAATTTAAAAATAATGTCAAACAAATGAATTGTGTTTGGAACAACACAAATTTGTCACTTTATGTCTCGGTCCATCGACGAACGCCGACTGTGCGCGCACAACTACAGGCCAATCGTTGAAATGTCAAAACGACCAAATGCCTAATAAAACAACACGAAGAACGATCAGCATAAATCTCTGAAAAGCTAGGCGAGTAGCGACAAATCGGTTGGATGATCACAAAGCTTAGAGAATATGTAAATTTGTACAAATGTATTTACAAACATATGGATGTAAATTTGTAGGCATATGTACGTACGTACTTCCACATATCGCTGCTTTGCTGGAAGAATGTCGTAACTAAAAAAATACAAACTCAAAACGGGAGAAAAATGGCTTTAAAGTTTGTAGTTAGATTTTTTGCATAGAAAAAAGTGAATACGAAAATTAAAAAATTATTTCGAGCCGAAAGCGCCATCTTTTCAAAATTTTATTTTGGATGCAGAAATGTTCCTTGAGTGTCTAGATGCCTTTCTGCATCAAAAATAAAATTTTGAAAAAATGGCGCTTACATCTTTTGAGCGGTAAGGGCTCGATTTTAATATGTAATTCAATTCAGACCTCATTTAGGGCCCGTTCGCACTTTGTACTTTTATTTTTTTTTCAAAATTTTGTTTTTGATGCAGAAATGTTCCTTGAGTGTCTAGATGCATTTCTGCATCAAAAATAAAATTTTGAAAAAAAAAATGTCGCTTACATCTTTTGAACGGTTAGGGCTCGAGTTTAATATATAATTCAATTCAGACCTCATTTAGGGCCCGTACGCACTTTGTACTTTTATTTTATAATAATGTATTGCAAGTTTTTTCTTTAGTTATGTATTTCAGTTGCAAATAACTATTATTTTTTTTTTTAATAACAAATGTCTTGCTTTAATTTTCGTGGGAGTACACAAGTAAGGTCATTTTGGCAAACCAAACAAACATACATACATACATATGTAAGTATGTAGTTATACAAATTTGTTCATACTGCAAAAGTACATAAATGTTATCTAAATACACAATGATATTGGTATATTTATTTTGCTATCTGCCTTGCGAACATCTGTGTGTATGTATATGTACGTAAAATTATGAGCAAGTAAGTTTGAGAAGCAACAAAATCACTGCATGCAAAGCAAACTGGCACAAGGTCACCCATCTCAACAACAGAGCAGATCACAAAAGCAAAAATGACCGAAAAATAAATACTTTGCGTATAGCATATGCATACAATTGCTTACTTATTTACATACATACATACATACATAAATACTTTCATGTATCATTAATGGTAGTTGCATGCGTATATCAAAAAGTAGCTATGTAGGTACACATACATACCAAAAAAAATACATAAAAGATATTTACTTCAGTCACCTATTTATAGATATTTTTATGTTATTTTTTTTTTTTGTTTATACAGTTTGTTAGTTTGATCACAACACTCGGGCCTTAGGTAAAATTTTGATTTAGTATTGTTTTTAGACCCTAAAGTTCAATCGATACAAATTTCCTCCCTTGCACTTAGACTAGGAGCTTGTCCAAAATAAAAATATAAACATAAATAAAAATAAAAACAAAAATTAAAATTAAAATAAGACTTAATATAAACATAAAAATGAAAATTAAAACAAAAAAATATATAAAAAATACAACTAAAAATAAAAATAAAATAAAACTAAAAATAAAAATAAAAATCAAATTGAGTGCATGTAGTCCATACATGAGAAAGAAGTGAAACTTCATAGAAAAAATTTAAGAAAATAAAAAGTTTAAAATCTATTTTCTAATAATTTAGTTTATTAGTATTATTTGCAGGCCAGGCAACAATCACATAGTCTTTAATTACCCGTGGATTGCGGGTAGCTAAATGAAGATGTAACGTTTTTTTTTTTTGGAAAGTTGGTTTTTGTTTTTGTCCATGTCTGTATCTTTATATTTAGGTTTGTTTTTATCTTTATATTTATTCTCATCCTTTTCATTCTCTTTTTTTACTTTTATCTTAATCTTAGGCTTAGTCTTAATTTTAATCTTAATCTTATCTTAGCTTCGACTTCATCTTAATGTTTTAAAGTTAATCTAAATCCTAATCTTAATTTTAATGTTAATCATAATCTTAATCTTAATATTAACCTTAGTAGCAAACTTAAATCTTATTCTAAGTCTCAATCTTAGTTTTAATGTTATTTCGACTCTTAATCTTATTTTGACTCTTAATCTCATTCTGACCCTTAATCTTAATCTATATTTTCAGCATCATCTTTAACTCAGACTGCATTTTTAGTTCCGTCTTCATTTTCATCTGCTTCTAATCTCCACCTTCATCGTCATCTCTCTCCTGCACCTTCATCTGATTCTTCATCTTAATTTTCGACTTCTTAATCTAAATCTTAGTCTTTGTATCTGCTTTTATATTCATTTTTGTTATTCTCTTTGACTGCATCTTTACTTTGGTTTTTATCTTTGTCGTACTCCTTATACTTATTATCAAACCGTGCTAAAATAAAAAGTATAAAGCTACCATTTTCGGTTATTCTATGCCAAAAACAAATTTCAGCTAAATTTTTTATCAAAAAATTAAAGAGAAATATCTACACTCTTCTACTTTGAAAGAAAAAACGAGAAAAAAATCCGGTAGAGTGCGAAAGCTTCACATTAATTTTCCGAAATATTAAAAATATCAGGAAAAGTCCCCATTTGTGAAATAAAAAGCCAACAGTAAAGTCTGAAAAAAAATGAAACCATTAAGAAACCTTTTTCGCACTGATTTTGAATATAATTGCAGTTTTTTCATGAAAAACATTGTCTCAAGGTATTTTTGAATATCAACATTAAATGTCTATTAAATAATTGAATGCACTTAAATATTTTGTGAAAATCTATTTTAATCGGGTAGATAATAAATCTGCAATGACTTATTGTTTTAGGAATTACAAGGTCTGCCTCTATTTCAGATAAATTCTTAAATTCTGAATACTGTAGTACAATTTATGAAAATACATCTCTTTTGAGGCCATAAATTATACAAAGTAATGAATATTCAACGACACAACGAGCGAAAATTTACCTAGAAAATTTATTTAGAATCACCAGCGCTCGGACAAAGTTCCCACAATTTTCTGGCTGAAAAATAATTTTTATTAGCTTAAGAGTCTATTAAAAGATATAAATATAATGAAAACGACATTTTATGAAACTCGAGCGAATGTCTATCGTAAAAAATTAAATTTGCTCGTTGGAAACTCGACTTGAAGTGAGGTGGCAGCGTTAGTGACAAAAAAATTAAAAAAATACTTAAAATAAAAAATTCCACAATTATGTATAAGCGCATGCTAATAGCGGCAATTTTAAAAGATATAGTACAACACATATATGTACATATCTCCCCCAGCAACGCAACACAGCCAATTTGACAAACACTACAACCTACGTCACTCATACGCCCTGCCTACCACCGGGTGCCGCCGCCGCCGCCGCCGCCGCCAGCGCCCTTTCAACGAACAGCATACAAAAACATATGGCATCAATATGCTGCTTTGTCATAATATAGTTATTTGAAAGCGAAAATATTTCAAGCGAATACATATTTTTTAAACGCACACAAATTTATGTGGCATACATACATACATATGTACATGAGTATATGTGTTTGTACTCAAATGTTGATGTTATAAATAATCTGTAGCGAAGATAAATGGTGGGAGGCAAATGAAATGTAGAGAAGATTTGTTAAGAATCTGTGAAATTGTTAATAAATGACAATTAATAATGTCAACAAATAACTTTACGGTTTGTTGTGAGCGAAACGAAACCACATAAAAGCAACAAAAACAAATATTAAGTGAAAAATTGTGTTGCTAATTATTGTATGTGTTACATATGTATGTTGCAAGCGTTTTAACGGAGAGTGGTCTAAATTATAACGAAAAGCTCTCAGTATTTGCAGCTTCAAAATTTTTGTCGTCTATTTCGAATTTAATTAATTATTTTTTATTTAATTTCTGATATTAATAGCTCATATTTAGATTAAAATAACGGTGAAATTGCTGTGATCCTAATCCGAAAAGATGAATATTGGTGTGCAAAAAATATATATGATTGCACATACATACACATATACCTACAAATACTTCTCAATAGGGTTGCCACCTAATTTTTAATGTGCTATTTTCTTAGTTTATTAGATATCGAAAGCTAACATTTTTTCATTGTATTTCTAAAATATTATTTTTTAGAATTTTTCAAATTGCTTTATTTTCACTAAATATTGAGTTATTTATTAGACTAATTATTAACGCTGTGATAGCATTTCTATTCACACGATTACAAAACATATACAAATATGTACACAGTGACTCAAATATGTGTTCACGTGCTGATTTTCTTTTTTAATATTCACAATGTTTTTCAAGTAAATTTTTTTATATTTTTCTATAAAAACGCTCTCCAAGTTTAGCCAAAACCACGGAAATCAAAGGTTTTAAACCTTTAGAAGATTTATAGGTACGCAGTGTCATAGCCCAAACAATTTTTGTCTAATCAAGTACAAGCTTCAACCGGCTAAAAATTCCTGTTGATTTTTGAGAATTTTTCGGTGACTGCCTTTGCGGTTTTTTATGTATAACAACTGCAATTTACAAAAACTGGCGTTGGTTTTTTATTTAAATTTTGTAAGAAAAAAGTGCAAAATCCGTCGGCAAAAAAATGTTAATTAACTTGCACTTCATGAGACTAAAATTGTATGAGCTATAAGACACGCAAACCCACAAATGTTGTAAGGATTCAGATTAAAAAGTTCGAAAATTTGGTGGCAATTTGCTAAATTTTCCTAAATCTATTTCCAGCTGCTTAAAATTTGATATCGATGGACTCTATGTTGCCGTAGACCGATTGTAGAAAATTTAAATTTAATTAAATTGATAGGATCTATCAAACATCGCCATACGGGTGTCAAATGGCTTATCAAAAAAGAAAATTTAGAGGGTTGCCACCTGATTGAAACATTCAATTCCATTGACTCGATTAGATAAATGACATATTAAAATGTGGGTGTCAAACAAAACAAATTTGAGAAAGCTCACTTTGCAATTTTTTGGGAAGGTTGCCACCTGTTTGACAGCTTCATTTCTAACCTACATATAGGAGAGCTGCCAACTTGAATTAAGGGAATTATCACAATATATGTGTCAGAAGAAAAATGGTTATGAGGGTTGTAGTGTGAAAATATTGTGAAGAGGGCTGCCACCTGTGTGAAAAGTCGAATTAAATTAAACTATGCTAAGTTATATGAAAAATTAAAATATGGCCGCCAAAAGAAACTTAAAAAAATTTTAGTTTGAACATTTGAAGTATTTTGTGGTTTTGAAAGAGTTGCCACCTATTTAAGAATGAAATTAAATTCTAATTATTTAATATTTTGAATGAATTATTACAATATGGATATCAATCGAAATGCTTTTAAACCACCTATAGGAAGGTTAAAAAAGTCAAATTCAACTTTGATTAAGGGAATCAGGAAATAAAATAAAATATGTATCACTATATAGGTATCAGCCGAAGGAGCTTTATAAAGGTTTCAGTTTGCAAATATTTTGAAGGGGATTAAAAAGAAGAAAAATGTGAAAATCTCCAATGTGTTTGGCTTAGTTTAAATATGTTGAGTTTTATTGAAATAAATTACTGCCAGTGTAACATGCTAAAATTTTTTTAAATTTATTTCCAAAATTAGTGCTATTGACACCATTTTTTGTAGACAAATGTTAAAAAGAAAACAAAAAACGAACAATATATATGTGCTAAAGTAAAATCAGTAATTGAATAGGCACTTTTCTGCTATGTTATTTAAAATCCTCCACAAACGCCAAATCAGGAAACTCATGGCACATACATATTTCAAAACTAATTCTATGCTTTCTATCAGAGCATCAAAAATGTATAAATCAGAATTTAATTTTTAAAATAAATAATTCTATTGAAAATTAATGCTATAAGTATGCATATTGTATTTATCGGTAATAATAAGCTGCGCAAGCACGCGACTAATTTGCCGTCTCCTAAATTTTTAATTTCGCAAAAAAAAACTTCTATTATTTATGGCGTGGCTACCTTTTTTGTGATTTTTATTGTGTTTTATGTTTATTACTGTCATTGTTTTGCCACCAGTTATTATAGGCAAACAAGCATAATATATAAAATTTAATAAACAATTTTACACACACAAGTATACTACATACGTAGTAGTATAAACACAAAGCTTAACTCAATATTCACAACCAAATGCGAATAACTAACAGAATTATGCATTGGTAATGCTAATGAGCTCCATGTGTGTGTGTGTGTGTATGGTTGTACGAATAAACTGCACAGCTGACAGTTTTAATTAATAAATTTGACTAGTTTATAGCAAAACACAAAGTAATCATAAATAAGTCGATGAAATCGCTGAACTAGCAATATTTGCATGCAACTATGTTTTCAACAATAAATTCGATTGTAAGCGAAATATGTAAATCGGATGAAAAAGCAGCAAAGAATTAGTATCTATATTAGCTAACAAATTGGCAGTGGACGTAAATAAATAAAATACAGTGAGAAAAAATGTACATGATTTTTTCAAACACAGGTTTCTTTGGTTTTTTTTTTTGTTGGCGATTTGAATTTTTTTGTTGTTACATAAATTACGTATGCATTTATATATATCCATATATGTATGCATGTGTATTAGTGTGCCTCACCAAAAAAGTTGTGGGTTTTCCACCAAAATTACGAAGTTCATTATATTTCATTACGTTTAAAAAATCCCATTATTTTGATTTTGATTTTCAAACATTTTTATGCAGGTTTTTTAAGCTTAAACTCTT
>NW_016176985.1:0-8828 GCF_001687245.7 Rhagoletis zephyria | reverse complement strand
ATGCTGCGGGTAAGGGCTTACCGCCAATGACATGTCCATGTTAAAATAATGTCTTCCACTTTCGTTTCTGTAGTAATCATGTTTTTTGCTGGGTGTGTTCGTTTACGCTAATCTCCGAAACCGCTTAACCGATTTCAATGAAATTTTGTGGGAGTGTTTTGTTGGTTCCAACTTAAAAGGTGGGATAGTTTTGAACCCGAGAAAAATTATTATTTTTTTTCATCAACATTTTTTCTATGCTTTACCGAGCTTTGGTGTGAAGACCCATAATATCTACGATGCATGTAACCTGCCTATATATCTGTGTGTAGCAGGACAACGTCTACCCGGGCTTGCTAGTCTATATATATATAATACGCGAAGGTATTTTTTGTTCAGGATAACAGATCTGTGCCTTTCGCGCGATTTTTAAAAGTGAGATGTCAAATTAAAGCGCTTGGTGTGTAGATGTGCAAACTGGTTTTAGTTTTTTACATTTTTGAAAAGAGTAGCCAACTTTAAAAAAAAAAATTCATTCAATTTCTTTAAAAAAGTAAATCAATTATTACAAACTGGGTATCAAACGAAATGGTTTTGTTCCTTCGCTGAACTGTAGAAGGGTTGCCACCTGTTTAAAAAATCATATTAGAGAAGAGAAATATGTATCACCATATGGGTGCCAAACGCAAGGGGTTTCCGAAAGTAGTAGTTTGAAAATATTTTTAACAGGGTTGCCACCTGTACTTATTGCGAAATATCAAAATATGGATGTCAAACGAAGGAATGTTAAGAAATCTTTTGTTTGAAAGCTAAGGATATTTTTGAGGTGTTGGAAGAGGTTTGCCACCTGTTTAAAAAGTTTAATTCAAATTATTTTATAAGTTAAATGAAATATTAAAATATGGATATCAATCGAAGGGGGTTTGCAAATTGTTTATTTCTGAACTGTATTTAGCGGGGTTGCCACATGTTTGAAAATTAAAATTCGACTTAATTCATCAGTTAATTAAAATATGTACCGCAGTGTCCGGCGAAGGAGAGTTAACAATGATTAAGCTTGAAAATACCTTTGAAGAGGGCTGCCACCTGTTTGAAAGGGCCAACTCAGTTAACTAATTCAAGAAGTATATGAAATATGAAAATACCGTAGACAAACGCAATAATGTTAAGAAATCTTTAGTCTAAACATTTCCAATGTTTGAAGACAGTTGCCACGTGTTTAAAAAGTTACATACAAATCAGTTTGTAAGTTGGATGAATTATCAAAAGATGGGTATAAATCGAGATGGGTTTGAAAGAGATTTATTCCTGATCTTTATTTAGGAGGGTTGCCATTTGTCCGAACAGTCAAATTCGAATTAGTTCATCAGTTCATTGAAAAATATGTGTATCACGAAAGAGATTTAAGAAGATTTTATTTTGAGAATACTTTTGAAAAGGAATATGAAAAATGAGAGGTCAAACTAAAGACCTTAGCCCTCCAAATATATGTTAAAGTATTTTTTATTTAAGAACTTTTTTCATCGGTATAGTGTGATTTGAAATTCGAATAAAAACATGCCTGCTCTACACTCAGAAACGGCTGCACGGTTTTGATGAAATATAGCACTCGGATATCTTATAACTCTGACTAACATTTGAAATATTTTTTAAGTTTTTAAAATTAAATTTTGGGCGTTTTAGCGCCATGCTGTAAATTAGTATGTGAAGTAAATTTTGGTACAAAATAATATTATTATGAAGTTTTTGGCAAAGGGGCGTGACCCCGCCTACTTATGATGAAATACTGTATCTTAATAACCGCTTCACCAATCTTTAACAAACTCGGGACGAGCCTTGCTTAGGGTCCAGCTAAGAAATTTGCTGAAATTCATAGAAATCGGGCAATAGCCACGCCCACCTCCCATTTAACGGTAATTTACGGAAACACGAAAACTGCGATAAATCAGTAAATACTAAACCTAATTGACTCAAAATCTATTATTGCAATAACCACTAAGCCAAAAATTCACTATTATAAATTGTTGGATTTTGGGCGTGGCGCCGCCCACTTATGACCACAAATGTGTATCTCTGTAACCGATTTATCAAATTTTACAAAACTTGGTGTATTTAATGACCTTGGTACGAAAAAGCAATTCATTTAAAATTATTCCAATCAGACTAAAATTGCACCAGTCTCCCGTATAACTGTAATTTTCGGATATACGAAAACTGCGATATTTCAATAAATGAGGACGTTAATTTACTCCAATTTGATACTACAACAATCACTTAACAATACATAAGACTGTTATAGACTTTCAGGTAGTTTAAAAAAAGTTTAAACGACGGGTATATAGAATTCGGTTTCGCCCGAACTTATACTTCTTTACTTGTTTTTCGTTAAAATCGTATTTGGCAACAAAACAAAAAATGTATCTAAAACTAATTTATGGTTTACGAACCGGCTTTTCAAATGAACCATATATGTATAAAGGAAGGGAATGTAAAAAGCAGTTCCATAGTATGCCTCGGCGTCTCCGGTTTTCACATTAAAACGATTCATTTGGCGACTGCTGTATCGTAATACTTTGATATTTTCACTGTGACAAATAACGAGTTTTTTCACAATTGGAAAAAATACAACTTCGAAACTCTTTTTAAAATAATTTTTCATTTTGCTATTGGCGAAATTACACAGCGCGGTAGATAATTCGAATTTCGAATAAACCTCGCGTTTGCAAAGAACCTGGACTATTAAACGAACAGGGTGGCGACGAATAACTGTTTTGTTTTTTATTTTTGTTTTTAAATAAAAATGTCCTATATAGATTTTGGGAAAAATTATTTTATTGTTAATTTTCCGCAGACTTTACTTTCGTTTTATTAATTTATTTTTAAAATTTAACCTTTATTTGGGTTTATCAGACGTAAACACTTTGAAAATAATGCGCAATCGGCACGCAAGTATTCGTCGCTTAATTCATTCCATATCTTCTGTAACCATAGACTAATTTCCTCCTTTTTGAATCCCTTTTATTACCTTTACTTTTATCCAACATAAGGCCTGATACTCAAAACCCGAATAGACTCGGAGTTGCTGACAAAATACACCTGAGAAATACCCAAATTTTCCCCTGCTGGCAGATACGAATAAGGATTATCAAGCTGCCGGATCACTGCAATATACTCCAGAGAAAGGTTTTCGTAGTGAGAAAAGCCGCTGAGCTAGCCTACTCATTGACTGAAAAGAACTCTAAAGTAAACATATACACCTAGATAGCCAATTTACGTCACAAAATGCCCTTAGAAGCAGGGAGGCCATAAATAGGGCAGTAGCAGCCAGACGACTGCATCTTTATTGCCCCCACCCCCCTTTCCGGCCTCAAGGGAATTACAGGTAACGAAATTGTAGTTGAGATTGCCAAGAGCTGAATCCACTAGTTGTTCTAGAACAAGAGTAATATTCCGAGACTATATCGATATGGAATGCGTTAAATAGCTGTAAAATCTCTAAAGTCATGTGCAGACTGGAAAACGGGACCCAAACCCGGTTTATACTATCGCTGGCATGAAGAGAATGTAGAATTATGATAGATGTTCTAACAGGACATAACATATTGGAAGGGCACGCAAGCAAAATGGGGATTGCTGTCAGTGAAGTTTGCAGGAAATCCATGGGGACGGGAACACATCCTATGCCTTTGTCCTGCTGTAACAAAAACACGATTGAAGTATCTCCAAGCTCCACAGTTTAATAATCTTGAAGACGTGACAACACTTGGGTCAAGCACAGCTGAAATTCTCAAAAGGCGTTGACATCCTAAATGAAGTATACTTCGAATATACTTAACTAAACCTTTATCTCCATCTGGCATCACGCGGGACCTATTGACCCATGTGGGGCGGTCAGCCAGCCAGAATAACCTAGACTAACCTAAAATTGTTTCGGTATATTATTGATTAGGTGGCCGCTACATAATGGATAAAAACAGGAATTTAATGTGAGGGTTGACATTGCTTGCCAAGGGGCGACTCCTTTAAAAAAAAAAATGTTTTGTTTTCTTTTGTGGAATAGTAGTGTGCATTTCTAAAACGAAACTTCAAAAAAAATCGAAATGTTATAAAAAAATATCACCAAAGTTTATATTTTCTTTATTGCAGATTTGTAGATTCTTAAATTTTAATATAATAAAGCGCAAGTTTCAAGAGGCTAAGAGTTTCCGTTGATTTTTTTTATTAGTTTAGCTGACGCTGCTGAGCATTTTATTCCATGTAAAGTATACTCGATAGTTTCTGCAGAACCTATGAAAAGGAAATTCAAATTTCGAAAATTATTCAGTCGTTTCAAGAAATAAGTCCTGTGAGGCCAATTTACTCGTAATTAGAAACCATACTTTATTGTAGCATTTGTCATTTTAATGAATAGAATGAAAATGTGCATTAAATTATCAAAAAGTGTGGGCGTTGTTAAAATTTTCCCAAAGCATCTTCAGAGGTAAGTAATTTATGAAAATTGGAATTTTCCGCTACGTTGCAAATCAAGTGCACTAAAATGCCGCGAAGAAAGTAATATAAGTAACTGCTAATGATTTGAGTGTATCAAGTGATTGTAATTACAAAAATAGCAACAAAAGCAGCTTCATCAAAATAGACAAGTGCGAGTCTATGGTGAAGACTGTGAAGAGTCCAAATGAAATTATGCTAATGTTTAAAGATATTCGAGTTGTAACACATTTATGTAAGTGTAGTATAAATGGTAGAATGGCAATGAGGGAGTCGACATTTTCATTTATTTGAAAGCAGATAATGAAGCTAAGTCGTAAACTATAAAAATGACAAACTGACTGACGAATAGACTTAAAACTGAATCAGTAATTTTCTTTGATTTCTGCGTGAATATTTTTTTCATCTGCTCTTAGCACAACACAACGCAGAACCTCACGTACATACATTGTTACAAGTTGCATTGCAATGTCCTATTTGTTTGTTTGTATCTACATATTTATGTCCTTAAAATAAAGGGTCTGGGAAAAACTACTACGTATATTATCATCACCATTCGTCCGAAACGCTTGAAAAGTGATAGCAAAAGCACATTTGAAAGTATTCAAGTAGTATAATTTATGGCGTTTTCTTTTCTACAAAAAATGTTGCCTTTTCATTGCCCTTCCTTAGTATTTGTACCTAGCGGGCACTAAGAAGGCAACATTTCTCGGTAGAAAAGAAAACGCCATTAATTTAATTTTAAATGGAAATTTTTAAAAGCAAAGAGTGTATTTCTATCTCTGTATTCGCTTTTCAAATTGACGATACATTCACTGTTCTGCCGGATTTTTAATTATTGCCATCAAAAGAAGTCTTCAGAATGACGAAAGATAAATGCTTGAACGAAGGAAGATAAAAAGAACGTATGTAAATATCCTAGAATCAATGTTATGTATGTAGGTGCTGTCCAAAATTTGATTGGAAATGACTAATTAACATTTAGAAATCCTAAATGTGTGTGTGATCCTTAAGTGTAGGAAGCAAATTTCTACATCAGTCAAGGAAATCACTTATAAGTTTTGGTCCCTATTGGAGACGGTTAAAGCGTGTCGCACATGGGTCAAAATTCGGATTTCTCTAGGGCAGAGACTGTTTTTTTTTGATTTTCCAAACACATGTAACTGGGCTACAAAATGCTGCTTGCTGCGACGTTGACCCTTGTATACTATTTAGCAGCAGTTTTTTTGTAAACGAACGACAATGCTCAACTCGGGTAGAATTTCCTTTCAGCTACTAAAGCAACCCTGTTGGTATCTGGCAAGTAACATGTGATTAGTTTAACGGGATTTAGACACAAAAACCAATAGAAATGAGTAATTATGTGAGGTATTTGCGTAATATATATACTTTTTTTTAAATATAAGTCATATATATAAGGAAACAAAAATGTCCCTCTCCACTTTGCCATTAACAATTCACATTAAAGCAGTTGTTTTACTTACCAACACTACTCTTCCGGTCGCGAACTTTTTAACCGACCGGGCTAAACTCAGATAAATTCGTCATTTAAGCGAGTGTTCTTTTGTAGCTCGGTTGCAAAAGAATACAAGAATTATCCAACACTCAAAATATCAGAGAGTTAGGAAAAATTATCTCAATTCTATTTGGGTTGAACGCTGTCAAATGACTTGCGCGCATTTGGTCCAATGCCGGTCACTTATTTTCCATCTGTTATCCCTGCCCTTGAGGACTGCAAATAATACGGGTCGGAATACCGAAGGCAGCGTACTATCCTTGGACATTAAGAACCACGTCTAGATTTCTGCTCCAATAAATTAAGTTTAAAAGAATTTTAAAACATTTGGGGGCTACTCCCCAAAATGACAAAATACTCTAAACAATTGAAAACGATTTGGATTTCAAAAGTATTCTCAAATGTGTTTGTATTTTCAAAATACCTGTTTTGTATTGTGTATTTAAATACTATTTATTTGGTTTTTTCTTATTTAATGGTCATATAACAAATATATTTAAAACAGTTTTATTGTCAGTTTTGTTTCCAAATAATTATTGAATTGAAATACTTTTAGTAAAAGGATTTTGTATTTGCATTTCAAACACTTTTCATGTAAGGTATTTGTATTTTGTATTTAAATGTTTTTTAAAGTATTTTTAACATCTCTGTATGTTATTATTTTTACATCGTTTAATTTGTATCAATATACCCAAATTTTCCCGTGGGTCTCTTTCACTCAATAATCGTTAAGTTGGCATGGGACATAGGGAATTACTGATTTTTTTTTAGAGCAGGCAGTGGCCACAGCTCCGCTGCTCGTGACCATCACCATTTTATGTTAATGCTTTTTTAAATAACCTTTATCGAATACGATTACGACGGCTACAACGCTTGACTGCTTCATTGCATTTAGTTGAGTTGCCGCTGCTGAATTTCCATCAATTCACCACTATTCCATAGGCGAGTGATTTTCGTTCGTATCCTGCCATACTTTTCGATTCTGCACACACACACAACCTCTAAGTAAGTTGCTTTGAAGATTGGTCTCTCTTCATCATTTTTGGGTGAACTACGCACAAATGTAGTTATACTTACATACATACGTATGTATACATATCTACGTGTAGTATTATTTCCCAGTGATTTCGCAACATACTCGAACAGCATTAATTTTTCGATCTTATCTTACATACATACATACATAAATGTAATCCATAAAGGATATCAAAATTATTATTATTATTATTATTTTTTTTTTTATTATATATTGTGTCGAAGTGAATTTCATTACTTATTTATTTATGAAAGCTTTTTTGTGATTTCAGACACACTTAGTGAAAGTTATCAGGATTTATAAATCACGTAAGGTTATTACTTAACTTAGGTCAGATCTGGGATTAAAGTATGTGTGAGTTTATCGTTTAGCCCTGTTTTCACTGGTTTTACATTTTCGAACACAAGAGCTTGCGTGAAACCAGCAGAGAGAGGAAATTAAGAACGAAAAAATACCAGCTGAGCTTGCCAATTTTACTGGATTTTTACTGGATAAATTATATATTTGTACTAGTAACTATTTGCCATAAAGAAAAACAGCTGATGGCACGACACTTAGTTAGTTAATAAACCATTTGGTGTGGGGCTTCTAACTGTAGTTGAAATTGACCAAACCTGTCTACATATATGTATGTATACTTCCATACTACTAAATGCAATTTATTATATGGAAAATGTTTATCAAATACAGCGCTTGGCGGCGCGAGGATCAAACAAGAGCTCACAACCGTGAACGAGATATGTGTGAGCGACGTTTTTGCGCTTTACCATAGTTCTATGTACACACCAGATTGTGTGATTTCATATCCTTTTTTATTTAAAATCCGCTATTAATTAATAAATTAGATTTTTGATTTGGTTCGTTAACCAAACAAGAAATAAAATTTATTTGTGATTTGATTTGTTGAGCGAATCAATTTGACTCGTGATTTTTCAACTTAATAATACTTTTCTTATGCAACGCAAATACGATTTCCAAGTTTTTCAACTTACAGTTCTACGAAAACTGGTGCTTACCAAATCAGGATTTTCAGGCTTCTCCGGGATTTCAAAGATACTTCGAGATCTTTGGGACTCTCGAGAGCATATCTATTCGCATCTTTGGAACTACTTCGCAATTTTCTGGACTATTTCAGAATTTTCGTTATATTTATCGATACTGTTATCGATATAATAATCGATATTTTTATTGGCGTATTGCATTTTTTTACCCCAATTGGAAATGCTTGATAAGAAGAAGTTCGTTTGAAAACAAAATGGTGGCCGAAACCAAATAGCACAGAGTATCGACTGCCAATATATTAAAACCGCCACCTAGGTATGAAACCAAACGACTTTATCAACTTAGAATCGTTGTTCAACCGGAAATGTCCTACCCAAGTCAAGATTTCGTATCATGTCAAGCACTGTATGGCGTAAATTTTTTTTTTATGGGTTCTATAAATGACAATTCGTGTTCGAAGGATCTGTAAAATTTTGACAGAACATATCTCCGAAGAAAAACCAAAAAAAAATCTTGAACACGTGTTAACTTATTTCATGTATAGAACCTAAAAAAAAATTGGAAGCGAAGCGGAGACATGACATAATTTTTTTTAGAAAATCCATCCGACTTAAAAAAGAATGGCTCATATAAATGATATGTCGCTAGCGCTTTCTTCTTACTTGAACGAAGTAAATAAAGTGAAAAAATTTAACTAGAAACTTTAAAATAGAACAAGTAATTCTTAAGCAAAAAACAAAACCGACTCCAATTCTCATATAAAAATATATATGGGACGTTCCGCGTCAAACGTGACAAAGCTCTGCC
>NW_016176984.1:0-8829 GCF_001687245.7 Rhagoletis zephyria | reverse complement strand
ATTTATATGGTTTATATTATAGAATGAACTATATTTTCATAAATAATTATTGAAACAAATTTTTTTGGGAGCCCTACCTCTCAGCTTTACACAGATTTCTTTAAGTAGATCACAATTGCCCACTGAGCCACCGTGGCCGCCTTTTCCATAACTTGGCAACTCAGTGATGTATGGCAAGATTAACTGAGACTGAGCCGAGAGCCCAAATAACTCCAGTTTTTGAAAACTCCGGACATTGTGAGGCATACAAAACAACTAGGATTTGTGAACTGCATTTTTTATTGTTCCATAAAAAAACGGAATACAACTCTGGCTCAAGTCAAAAAAACCAAACCAATTTACAATATACAACTCAAAGCACCAATTAGTATTGAGTAGGTACTGGTCACTGGCCTTGAACCAGCACTTCTCTCATTTAATGTACTCCTTAGTGCTTTAATATTTCTTGTGNTTTTTTTTTTTTTGATGATGTTGCGCGTTTTCTTCCATATAAAAATTAGTTTTGATAATGCGTAATATGAAAGCAAAGCGCACCACCGTTACTAACTTACTAAAATTGAACGGGCTACAAAATTGCATACTCTAAAATTTTCTAGAAATTCTGAATAAAAATTTGGAAATTTTTTTTGAAATTTTTGTGAATTTTATATAAAGTGAAAAACTTTGATTTATATGGTTTATATTATAGAATGAACTATATTTTCATCAATAATTATTGAAATAAAAATTTTTTAGTAGTCCTACCTCTTAGCTTTACTCAGATCTCTTTAAGTAGATCACAATTTCCCACTGAGCCATCCTGACCGCCCTTTCCATAAATTGGCAACTCAGTGATGTATGGCAAGATTAACGGAGACTGAGCCGAGACCCCAAATAACTCCAGTTTTTGAAAACTCCGGATATTGTGAGGCATACAAAACAACTAGGATTTGTGAACTGCATTTTTTACTTTTCCATAAAAATATGGAATAGAACTAAGGCTCAAATTAAAAAACAAAACAATATACAATATACAACTCAAAGCACCAATTAGTATTGAGTAGGTACTGGTCACTGGCCTTGAACCAGCACTTCTCTCATTTAATTTACTCCTTAGTGCTTTAATATTTCTTGTATTTTTACGCGCAAATCAATAATATCAATGGAAAAACATGCGCACCCTTGTAATAACGAAACTTTCATTTCCTTCGATTCACTTCATTTCATCTTGTTTCTGTTTTACTTTGAATTTCACTAACATCCGATTGATCCCTTTTCGCATAGCTACTACATGCTACGCTTAAACGTCTACCGTGAACCTCTCTGTCGTCCTTGACATACGTTCTGGGGTATTTTCTCATAAATGTATGCACATATGTACTCATATCTTCCATTGCTTCCATTTTTTTTTCAACCAGTTTAACTAACTAAACGAAGGAAACTGTTGCTCTGTAGTAAAAATTGTTGACAAGGAGCAGAAAATTTTGCTGCTGTTGTTGATATGTCTTGACTTTGTTGACTGTAAATGTTTTCCACTTCATCCTTCAGTTTTTTTCTATTTAAGTTTAACGCTCTTGCACTAAATACACACACACACGCGCATAGAAGCCAATAAATACTAAACGTTGTTGGTTTTCATCATCNTCATTTCCTTCGATTCACTTCATTTCATCTTGTTTCTGTTTTACTTTGAACTGCACTAACATCCGATTGATCCTTTTTCGCATAGCTACTACATGCTACGCTCAAACGTCTACCGTGAACCTCCCTGTCGTCCTTGACATACGTTCTGGGGTATTTTCTCATAAATGTATACACATATGTACTCATATCTTCCATTGCTTCCATTTTTTTTTTTTTCAATCAGTAAACTAACTAAACGAAGGAAACTGCTGCTTTGTAGTAAAAACTGTTGACAAGGAGCAGAAAATTTTGCTGCTGTTGTTGATATGTCTTGACTTTGTTGACTGTAAATGTTTTCCACTTCATCCTTCTGTTTTTTTCCAATAAATACTAAACGTTGTTGGTTTTCATCATGAACGCAACGATGATGAAAACTTAAAGCTGCTACAACTTTGTTTGTTTAGCTTCTGAAGTTGGTATACATATTTGTTCATTTATTATTGTGCGAATAAATCTCGGCTTTTCGGAAAGTACATACTTTAAAAAGAGCTGACGTAAAATACAAATTTTCGCACATACTACTTATGCTTACGCTTGTGATAACACGCGTACAAATACATATATAAATAGGACTTATGTACATAAATTGAAACACAAATGCTTAGTGGGAGAACCAATCGATCAGAAATGCTGAGGAATTTAAAGTCTTGCTTTAGTAAACATGAAGAGTTTATGGTGTTAGCGTACATACATAAATGTATTGTTAGGGGCCCCTTTAAAAGTCATAAAGATCTGTTATGAACGATGATGGGTCACGCATGGAAAAATTTTGGATTAAGTACATATTTCCTCTAAATGCGCTTGAAGATTTCTTGTCGATTCTAAGTCTGGATAAATCATTTTTTATCATTAATTCCACGAAAATTACGATAGCATAAATAACAGTCATCAAAGTGATTTGTCTATTGTCTCGAAACATTACGTCCGCCTCATGCAGACTGGCCGCAGAGCACAAAAGTAGCGTTGTCACAAGNAACTTTGTTTGTTTAGCTTCTGAAGTTGGTATACATATTTGTTCATTTATTATTGTGCGAATAAATCTCGGCTTTTCGGAAAATATACGCTTTAAAAAGAGCTGACGTAAAATACAAATTTTCGCACATACTACTTATGCTTACGCTTGTGATAACACGCGTACAAATACATATATAAATAGGACTTATGTACATAAATTGAAACACAAATGCTTAGTGGGAGAACCAATCGATCAGATACGCTGAGCAATTTAAAGTCTTACTTTAGTAAATATGAACAGTTTATGGTGTTAGCGTACATACATAAATGTATTGTTAGGGGCCCCTTTAAAAGTCATAAAGATCTGTGATGACCGAAAAAATTACGTCATCAGAAATAACAGTAATCAAAGTGATTTTTCTATTGTCTCTGAACATTACGTCCGCCTCATGCAGACTGGCCGCAGAGCACAAAAGTGGTGTTGTCACAAGTCTCTCAACATCAAAAACGGTTTCCATTGGTGCCCCCCCCCCCTGCTTGAAGTCCCACTTTGATATTTGTTACAAGGTTATGTGGAGGCTTTCCACCTCAAACTATAATCGAATGTACTTTTCGACCGGGCGCTGCAGGCTTTTCAGGATGAATGACGACAAACGGATTGAAGTGAAACTTTTTGCAAGCACATAATAAACCTTTCCCGGTTTGGGTATAAAGAATTCGCTTACTCTTTCTAAAGAATTGAAATAATGCTATACGTACCTACCAATTTTCCTTTTATATTCCGTCGATACATTAGGCCGTCCCAGAAAAGGAAAGTTCGCCGTAGACACCTGAGTCTAAGGAATTTTTGCAAGACAATTTGGAAAAAAAATTGTTTTGCTGAACGTAAGTACATAGAATTTTTCGTCATATCCTCGGCATTTACAGTCGGATCTTAAAGAACGTTATATCGATGCTTTGTCTAAAGGAGAATTTTTTGACCCAAAGTTCACAGACCTCAAGCATCCCGTTCCAGTATTTACCCTTACGTACCACTCTGATGTCAGCAAACTAAAGCTCACCAAAAATTATTAAACTTTCGCTAAGGGATATTTCGAATATTCCAAGAGAACTATTTAAAAAAAATGAAAAAACGACTGCAAGATTCGGCCACAAAAAAACGCGTGCATACCAGGTACGAAATTTGACCTGTGTTCTGAACTAGTCTCGAAAAAGTCCCGATCTATTTCTGAAATGGTCTCGAAAAAGTCCCGAATTATATCAACAAGCAGTTTTTCTAGAACAGCTAATTGGATTTGTTTTCTTTTGTACTACTTCTGGATTCGTATTAGGTTACGCGTGACGGTTGATGCAAATTTTGCCCATACAGGGAGCAAAGGTGTGCTTTTTTTTCGATACACTACTGTAGTGCCTATGCCTAAGACTATGCAACGATTTGTTATAGAAGGTTTTATTTGCGTTGTGGAATTATGTTAGCACATATAAATTGACTGCGGATGTTTATGCAGAAAACGAAGCCTAAATATATATACCCCATAACTATTAAAAAATTTACACAAATTAATTTATATTTTGTATAGTGCACATGATGATTTTTCCATTCCGTTAATCGAAAAAAAAGAAATGTTCATGATGCATTTCCGAACGTTTCTTTTTTTCAGTATGATTTTAATGAGGTTGTAAAATTTTTAATTTTTCAAATAAATTGGAATTTTTTTGAGTAGATACACAGTTTTAAACTTGAGAATAATTTAGCGAAAAATTCTATGTAGAGATAAAGGGGACAAGTCGAATGAACTTTTAATTGTAATAAATTGCAAATTGAAATAAATAATGAATTTTTGGTAGGAAGCAGTTATAAATTTCCTGCTGGGTTAACGGAAATTTATACATCAAAAATTTGTCTTCGAAATTGCCTTGAAAAAATACTTTGGACTAATCGCTGTTTGCTTGTAGGTTCGTACGGTCTAATGTGTTACACAAAAATGGCAAAAAAAAACAAATACCCGATGAAAATATTTGCACAAATATATGGAACTGCTGAAAGGCATAGCAAAATATTTTTGCTTTAAGCAAAGCATTTTGTTTACAAAAATACTCTAGTGTATACATTACAGTGCGTATTAATCACGAATAGAACTAGACAAAAACAACAACATAAAATTTAAACAAAAATTTTCGCTCATCTAAAAAGGCACTAAAATCAATTGTTAGCAGCAAATAATCATAGAATTTCAGAATGGCAACTTGAAAGCGGAAATCATTAAATTTGTTTCACACAATGGAATTTTAGTAGAATTTTTTCAATTCATTACAATTCAATTTATTTTTAATCGTTACTATTTGCACGCTATCATAGCAAGGCAGTTGCAATTCGACATAGAAGAGCGAGAACTAATAAAATATTAAAGATCTAAACGAATGAATTAAAAAGTATAAGTAAAGTATAAAAGAGGAATGAAAATTAAAAATTATAACTTTAAGCTTACGCTTTGAGAAAAGAATAAAAAGAGCAAAATGCGAAAATGACAACTAAAACTCAGTGAGGATTGAAGAGGATTTTGCTGTCAGAAAGCGACTTTGCGATGAATGAAAAATTCATAGAAAAAGAACAGCGCCATAAAAGCACGTTTAGGTGAAAATATACATACATAAATATGAATATACATATGTATATACTGCAGAATGTATGTGTGTTTACAAGGAACTTGTTTCTACTTCAACTGCGCGTAAAAAATTGAAAATAAACAAAGAAATAAATAAAACTTTATGAACCCTAATAAAAGGAATAATTTCCAAAATTTTCAGGTCAAGATTTGAGTTGGTTGCGTGTGCATGGCTTTTTAAATTTTATAAATAATCATTATTTTTTAAATGGAAAAATAAAACCCAATAATAATAATTATCTCTGAGCGAAAAAATAAAAATCAAAAATTCATTATTTGTGAGCGAAAAAATATAAAAAAAAATTGTTATTTCCGTTGAACGACAAAATAGCACTGAATAATAAGTATTATTTTTAAGCGAAAAAAAATCATAAAATAATGATTAAATGATGATTTTATTTATTTTTCTTATAACGATTACCGTCCCTGCTTGCAAATATTGTCGATTTCTTAAAATTTATATGCGGGTATTGGTATTATAATCGAAACCTATATAATTATAACATCGATATCGTTAAAAATTCCAAAATCGTTATCAATATTTATCGGTACGCTTCGGTCGATACCGATATCAGTGTTAGTAAATATCAGTATAATAACCGTTATCGATATTTATCGGTATCATTCTATCGGTACTGATATCAATATAACTATAACTGTCGATATTTGTCGATATCATCCCATCGGCACTGATTTCAGTACGAATTCCACAATAGTTATCGACATTTGTAGGGAAAATTCTCTCGTTACGGATATCAGTATTAGTCAGTATCATAATTGTAATCGGTACTTATCGGTGTAATTTTTGCGACACCAATATCAGTATGATATCCATTATCATAATCGTAATTGATATTTATTGATATAATTCTGTCGATACCGATATCAGTAATGCTATAACATTTTATTCGATTTTTCAGGCAATTAAAAAAAGAAAATTTTTGATTTAAACTCGAAAAGTCAGGTGAAATTCTGAAAGGCCAAGCAAAAATCAATATAAGTAGGTCATCAGTTGGTCAGAATATTTTTTTTTTCTATATTACCGAATAACTTTTGACCACGTAAACCGTTTTCGATAATTTTTTAATTGCAAAGGTGGCACCTTAAGGGTGGTCTCATGCTAATTTGGTTTTGTTTCGAACATTGGATCATGCAGAAATTACGGTATGCATAAATTTTTATATCGGCATTATTGAACTCGGTGGTTGTTTGTTTAAAAACTGCTTTTTGCTATTAAACAATTTTTATTGAGCTTGAGGCCGGTTTTATTGAGAAAAATTATTCTGGAAAAACAACAATAGTTTATAAATCGTAGAAGTTATAGCTGCTCTTTCGGGGATCACCACATCTCCTCATCAGACTTCTTCACTGGGATTCGATACAGCCACCCCAGCGTACACAGCCAATTGCCTATATACCCACTGCGCTAAGTTCGCTTTATAAACTGTTGTTGCTTTTTTCACTTTTTTCACCAAAAAACCAACTACATTTATTTATAAAATGATATTTTTGTATTTTATTTCCTTTAAAGAAAAAAATTTCAAATTAAATCAAAATAAATATTTATGAGAATTTTCTTTTTTCCAAAGAAACACTCTTGTACTTTTTATATAATATTTTTCTATGTGCATCAAGGTCTAAAAACAAAACGCAAAGCCTAAAGGATATTTTCTGCTCAAAAGTTCTGGCTAATTTTGCTTTCCACTTTTACCTAAAATTTCGTTTGCCAAAGAAGCAAAAACTGCGTGTATTTAAGTTTTCTCGTTCAGAACATTAAAATTATTCCACTTATAGCCTAACAGTCATGTCCCGTAATACGAACATTTTTTTTTTTTACTAAACATATGTATAGCCCGCAAAATCCTTCTTAAATTTACTATGTTTAAGACAAAAGTCAGAACTGAATATTGATTTTATTTCACTTTTCATGCTTTTATTCCCCAAGTAGCACTGAGATGCAATTAGACACTTTGAAAATAAACAACAATCACCTCATCAAAAGTCAAAGCCCTGAACTTGTGTGAGAGCAAACTAAAAGCAGCACCTCCTCACACTTTTAGCCATAGGAGAATAAATAAACTTTGTAGCTATGAATGTGCAAGTGTGTGTAGTATAGGGAGCGCGCGCTGTACCAGCTAATTGAAATTTAAAAAAATCAATACTTGACTTTAATTTAAGGCATAGTTTTTCTCAGCTCATTTACCGCAACATTGTGTAGACAGTGCAAATTGCAATTGGGCTTTGTGCCAAGTGAGCAGCACACTTAACATTGAACTCACAGAAGGATACTAGGCGTTTGCTCAAACAGAAATTAAACCCAGTTGGAAGTTAATTTCAGTGCATATATATTAACAGATTAAAGGGAAAGTGTTATTATAGTCTAGTCTACAAAAATATACAAAAACCAATAGCTCCGGAAATTGCTAGCCATTTTCTTTAGTTTATGTCAAACAGAAACTTTATGAGAAATCACTTCATTTGATATCTTCACTTTATCGTTTTGCAAAAAAAAGCAGTAAATTATATTTTCGTATGAACGTTATGTCCAGCTGGGAATGCGGAAAATCGGCTAATATATTTGCCAGTACATAGCTGTTTGTGCCTTCGCCAACTACATTAAATTGCCCTGACACCTGAACTAAACTGATTACCTTTTGCTGCTGATGCAGCTTTTGCTCCTTTACACACGAAATTCACACATCTGCGTGTGTATTTGCATTGGTATAAGTACATATACATATGTACACGAACACATGCACTAACATTGTATCCTTGCAGGTCAGAAAAAGAACTGAAATTCTATCAACAAGCATGCCAGCATTTTTTTTTTCTATTTGTGCCGCACCAACAAGCACATACTGTTACAAAAAAACAACAAAACTCTCACTGCATACTAGTTTGTCTCACAGCTTGCCAAGTCATGGCCAACGGAGCGTATTAGTAACATAAATGTATACGGACATGATTTAGAAGAAAGTGAAATCGATATGAATGAATAATGAATAAAATTTATTATGTTCGATATTGTAATACAATGCATGTATGCATGCAATGTAATAAATAAAAAAATAAGTAGCGAGTGTGCAATGCAGCAATTATTTGGTTATTTCATTTTTCAAACTTGCAAACTTGAAAGCAAAAGCCAGCGCAATCAACCAGATAGATATTCATACAAAGGCATATGGATGTACTTCTATATATGTACGTATGTAAGGGCATATGAATCCTTTTTACATAAATAAAAGACATTTGCCTTTCTTTATTAATCACGTCACTTGAGAACGGCTGAACCGATTTCGCTAAATATTTTCTAACACTTTGTGGTGATGGGATCAAGGTCTTCGCGCTAGATAGAATTGGCAAATCACCAGGAAAGTTTGAGAAGACCGCATTTTCAATTTATTTAGAAACATCTATGTAGCAGAGTCACGCTTCTCTCTCAGAAATGGATTACTTTCAGCTATAAAATGCTGCCACATCTGTAAATAAAGTTTACCTTATTTGAAGACCCGATCTCAGTGGATATATGGGCACTGAAGTGTTAAGT